>NC_134878.1:10615639-10638139 GCF_041734735.1 Babylonia areolata | reverse complement strand
CCTTTCACTGAACCAAGTCCTGAACAACGTGACTTTGATAATAAGGGCTTTTCTTTTGCCAGTAGGTCGTTATATCCCACTTCAGTCAGAAATGGGATGACTAAAATGTTTAAGTTTTGAAAGTATACGTCCCACAAAGGAAAGGAAAAACAAATAAAACTGCACGCAGGGAAAAAAATGGGTGGCGCTGTAGTGTAGCGACGCGCTCTCCCTGGTGAGAGCAGCCCGAATTTCACACAGAAATGCGTTGTGACAAAAAGGGAAATACAAATACAAATACACATGACGGCCAGAGTGCCAGGCAACGAATCGGTCGGTCAGTTTCTTTGTTTAGAATTGTCACGGAATTTACACGGTCTCTTATTCGCTGTACGTAAGGCTGTCAATACACACATGTTCAAAAGCTAAATCCGAGGATCGTGCATATCAGCAGTTGAAATTATAACAGCAAGAATGTAGGAAGAATAACAGGGGAAAAAACGAGAAAAAGAACAGCAACAAACAACGACAAGGGATACTTCTACTACTCCTACCCTTACTCCTCCTCGTCCTCCTCGTCGTTCTCCTCCTCCTCCTCCTCGTCGTTCTCCTCCTCCTCCTCCTCTTCCTACTTCTCCTACTTATGAGAAGAAGAAAAGCATATCAAGCGTGAGCCAGCTTACCTCTATTGTACACGTCCTTCTGTAACTGAACTGAAATCTCTCTGTCTCTCTCTGTCCCTCACACACACACACACACACACACACACACACACACACACACACACACACACACACACACACCGCCCGAGCCACCAGTTATTCCTCTCCCCCCACCCCACCCCCTCTCATCCCCAATCCTTTTCCTAACTAACTACCCCCACACCCCACCCCAACACACACACAAAACACGATCGCATTACAGGCTCGTCAACGACGGAAATATCTGCGGACCGCACAGTGACGCTCTCCAGAGACACGGGAACACGAACTGCACAGCCGCATGACACCAACAGCTGTACAGACAGGATCGAACCACTGGGGCCCATGTGGTCCACTTCTTCGTCCAGATAACACTCCTGTCACTCCACCCCGACATGTGCTTGTGCGAGAACACACTGTATCAAGGACGACAAGTACTACCCCCTACCCCTCACGGACATGAACACGACTTCAAAGGGCAGTAAGTCAAGCCTCCTACTGCGACAGAGTCAACGGATATAACTATGTGATCGAGGGGAAGAGGATATAGACCTCAGTCTGTTCCACTGATTGTGTGGCCATACATCAGTTTGCCTCACCCAGGTTTGTTCATACACTGGCAGTGGCCTTGTGGTAAGGCGCGCGACAAGGAAGTCCGATAGATTCAGACCAGGATTTTTCTCCTCCCCTCTCTCCCCAACACCCCCTACTCTATCAGACCTGTAGTGGTGGTCTGGTTGTTAGTTATTCAGATGAGATGATGAACCGAAGTCTTGTGTGCAGCATCCACTTTGCGCACGTAGAAGACTCCACACGGCAACAAAGGATGTCCCTGACAAAATTCAGTTGAGAAGTCCACTTTGATAGTCACACAATACACTTGCAAACAGAAAAAAAATGTAATTGAACTTGATTTGAATTGAATTGAAACAGAATATACAAACATACATACATACACACACACACACACACACACACACACATATATATATATATATATATATATATATATATATATATATATATATATATATATATATATATATATATATATATATATATATATATATATATATGGAGCGGAGTGATGGCCTAGAGGTAACGCGTCCGCCTAGTAAGCGAGAGAATCTGAGCGCGCTGGTTCGAATCACGGCTCAGCCGTCGATATTTTCTCCCCCTCCGGTAGACCGTGAGTTGTGGTCTGGACGTTAGTCAATCGGATGAGACGATAAACCGAGGTCCCGTGTGCAGCATGCACTTAGCGCACGTAAAAGAACCCACGGCAACAAAAGGGTTGTTTCTGGCAAAATTTTGTAGAAAAATCTACATCGATAGGAAAAACAAATAAAACTGCACGCAGAAAAAAATACCTAAAAAATGGGTGGGGCGCTGTTGTGTGACGACGCGCTCTCCCTGGGGAGAGCAGCCCGAATCTCACACAGAGATATCTGTTGTGATAAAAAGAGAAATACAAATATATATATATATATGGGGGTGGGTGAGGGCGACGCTGCACCGTGGCAAGCGTTCTACCTGGGGAGAGCAGCCCGAATTTCGCACAGCGAAATCTGTTGTTGCAAAATAAAAGACAAAAACAAAAAAGCCCGAGCTTTTCCACCCTGTGTTAAGTACACAAGCCTGAGTCGCTCTCCTCGCGAGCCGTTCCTTTGTGTCACTGCAATTAGGTGACCATACTCAGTTTTCGGGGATGTGTATGCTAGGTATTTCTATGGCCCTTTTCTCATTACCCAAATAACAACGACACAGCACATATTACAATATATTTAATGTTCGTATATTTCATTTTGTGCAAGAGATGCATTCACACAAAATGGGGAAAAGGGCCAAGCAGAGATGAACATTTGTTGGCCTGGGAGATAGCGGAGGAAAACTTAACCTCTACCCTCAGCTCACTACGTGCCATTACCGTGAACTGAATCCATCACCTTCAGGTTTAAAATCTAATGTTCATACTACTCGGCTACCGCATCTGTCTTATGAAGTAACTAAAGAGTTAACCCCCTTCAGTGCCAGAGGGAAAACAGCAGAAAGTGGTGTTTCAGGTCATGAAACATTATCCAAAACAATAAGCCTAAAACTGAGAAAATGGTTTGGATATATACCACTCTAGACGAACTGTGTGAATTTTCAGCCTTCCAGAGCTATTTCTGTTTTATCTGATGACGTCATCAGTGACGTCACTATGCACGTACGTAATACGTTTATGGCAGTGAAGGGGTTTTAATCAGTGAACACTTTTTCAAATGAGTTGAGTGTCAAAATAATAATCTTTTTGTTGTTGTGTTTTTTTCACGTGTGGTGGACTGATAACGCTTCCAAGGCCTATCTGTTATACGCTTACGATGAGCATTGAAATGTAGACTAACCTTTTCTCGCCTACAATATACCATACTTAATGACTGAAAGAGTAAGCTCTTAACAATACTAAACAAAGGTGGCCTGCCTGTTTTCCAGCTGTGTGGACTTTTCTTTTCAATTCGACAGTTTGTAACGCGGCTGTAATTTTACGGCTCTTGATAATTAATTTTACGTTCACATACACACGCATCTACTACCAACGTGTACTTGAGAAGTTTGAATATATATAGCCCACCCACCCACCACCCGCCTCCACCCCACCCCCAACCCTCTAAGAAAAAAAAGAAAAAGAAATACGTTCATTTTGTAAAGATGAAAGTGTTAATTCAGGCAGGCTCAAAGGTTTCAGAGAAGACGTGTGTATACTTAAAATGTAGATAGCAAAATAGGCCTAAAAGATGACAGCTAGACTTGTCAAATAAAATGATTATTTGACAGTGATTAAAACAGTCGTTTAACCGGTTCTCTGTATAAAATCTATGACTGACGTGTTTGTACAATACAGATCTTCAAGTGTTAAATCCATACAACCGTTGACCCGTGAAGAAATGTGTAATACACGGTACGTCAATCATAGGTTGCATATAATCCACAGGCCCCGGGCTTTACAGACTCGCTTTATATTCATGACTTGTGTCTGCTTTTCTGAAGTCAAACATCAATGGATGATCTAAAGCCAGGAACATGCGGCCGCAAGAACGGATATTATATATTCTTGCGCTTGTGTGTGTGTATACGTGTGTGTGTGTGTGTGTGTGTGTGTGTGTGTGTGTGTGTGTCTGTGTCTGTGTCTGTGTGTCTGTGTCTGTATGTGTATGCAAGTATGCGTGCGTGTGTGCGCTCGCGCGCGTGTGTGTTTGTGTTTGTGAGGGTGAGTGAGTGAGTGAGTGAATGCGTGTACGTTTGTGTGTATGTGTTTGAGAGAGAGAGAGAGAGCGAAATTGTGTGTGTGTGTGTGTGTGTGTGTGTGTGTGTGTGTGTGTGTGTGTGTGTGTGTGTGTGTGTGTGTGTGTGTGTGTGTGTGAATGAGTGTGTGTGTGCGTGCATGCGTGCTCGCATTCGTGCGTGATCTCTAAGAACCAAACAAAAATCATACTGTCATACTCACCTTTGAGTTGCTCCTGAATTCCCAGGTGTCAGTTACTTCACAATGGTAAGTAAATGAACACTGAGTTCACACACACACACATACACACAAAGGATATTCAAACACTGAACGAAGAAAAGAAGAGAATATTCCAAGGGACAGCCTTATTTCCCACTTTCTCTTGGACTTCTCTCTTTCCTTCTGCCTATCCTCTCGCTGAATGCTAGCTGTGGCCTGGACTGTATCTGTGCCAGTCTGTATAAAAAAAAAAAAAAGAAGAAAAAAACAACAGCCCAGCTTTATACTCTCTGAGGTCAGATGCGAAACACTGAACCTGCATGCAAAGCTCTAAGGAAACGCGCGCTCAGTTCGCTGAGTGAGGGGCATCGAGTCTACTACCTACAATCGATCCAGCCATGCGTATATATTAACCTCCGGACAGTGAAAAGCCTGTTCCGTCGTGGCGCCAGGTTGCCCAGTTGGTAGAGTGCCGAGCTTGGCTGTTCTGAAGGTTGCGGGTTCGGATCTCGGGTTACCCAACATTCAAAGAGAGAGAGAGGAGAAGAGGAATGGACAAAAAGAAACTGAGAGAGAGAGGGGGGGGGAGGATAGACTAAAAAGAGAGAGAGAGAGAAATAAGAAAAATGGCATTTTCATTTTCATTGCCCATCAACGTTTTGGTGGTGTTCTTCTGGTGTAGTGTCAGTATCAGTGTTTGTTAGATAGGTACCCCCTCCCCCTCCCCCAGCCCCTGCCCCGGCCCCCACTCTTGGTGTCTTTGAAGTGAGTGTGTTGAACAAAAATGAAAATTAAATGTTTTGAGGTTAAAAGACGAGTTATGCAGCTGCACTTTCCTCGTTTAATTCTGCCACTCATTTCATCTTGGATCTGCTTTTGTCATTCCTGACCTAAAAACAGAAAAATCATATTATTTAGGTAAGGGACATTCAATTTTTACAGCTGAATTGGTGGCCATCCTTATGGCTTTAAATCATCTTGTTGATATACCAATCACAGTAAGTAATATCCTATTTTGTGTTGATTCTCAATCTGTCTTAAAAGGTTTGCTCCTTTTTGAGAATAATCAAAGAGAAGATTTATTTTTTGAAATTAGGTATTTATTGCACTCCCTATTTGTGAAGGGTACAAATGTTGATTTTTGTTGGATACCATCCTACACTGGATTCCGTTATAACGACCAAGCAGACAGGGCAGCAAAAAGGGGAGCAAAAAATCATATAGATAGTATAAAAGTATATTGCCCATTGTCATACAAGGAAATAAGCAATATACTAGAAAGAGACTTTTATAGGTGCTTGAATTCAAGTCTAAAACCTCCTCAGTTGACTCTCTCAGACTTTGGTCCGATTCGCAGACCAATTCTGAGCTTAGCTCTCAGACTATTATCAAATTCATTACGGATCAAGTATTGTATTAATGTCAAGTGTATATGCTTTAGTAACCTGACAATTGAGCATAATATTTTTTCACTGTAGCTTGATGAAGCCTTTTGTACACGAAAGTGTGTCTTCACAAGTGACTGAGAACGTTGATGTTTTTGACTTTTTGCATTCATTATCAGTTGTTTCGCTTGTCAGTTTAACGACTTCTCTTTTACGAAGTCCTTTAAGTAATTTCCTGTAACTGTATTTAGAGGGGTTTTTTTGTGTGTTAATGGGGTTTTTTTTCCAAATTTCACCCACATTTTTACCCTCATTTGCCCAGTTTCCCCCAACCCTCCATTCATCCACATCTCCCACTCCTTCAAACCGATAATACTCAGATGTATTCATAAATACTTTAACAAAATGTCTTCAATCACCGATATGTATGACGGGACATTAAACAAAATTCCTCCTCCTCATAAAAAAGAGGAGAGAATGGGATGGTTTTGGGGGATGAACATTAATTAAACAGAACAATTCCTGCGTGCATATGCACGTGCATCGCACACACGTTCGTATTTGTGTGGAAGAGAAAGAGGAGGGGTATGGGGAGGGTGCAAATGTGAACAAAGAAAAGGCACACACTGGCAGCAGAGAAATACAAAGGACGGACAACGCTGAACAAAGCACAGATACAGGGCAATTCTGTACGGAGATACACAGAGTAGGATATGTATGCACATGCTGAAATTATGTCTGCTGACTGCTTTAGTGGTTTGACCACGGGGAAGGCGTGTTGTTTTCGTCATGGTAAGTCCCGTATATAATAATATATGTGGACATAAAAGGTTCCCCAAGTTCTACGGTCAGTTTATGACACCGCGAAACTGGTAGGAGAGAGAGACCCAGACACCAAAACTTGGACACGCACACACACACACACACACACACACACACACACACACACACACACACACACGCTCGCACGCACACACACGCACACACTCACATACACACACACACACACACACACACACACACACACACTCACACACACACACACATACACACACGCACGCACGCACACACACGCACACACACACACGCATGCACGCACACACATGCACACACTCATATACACACACACGCACACACTCACATACACACACACACACACACACACACACACACACAACCAACAGACCTGAAGGGATCTGAGTGAACAGCTTTTCAGTACGGCGTCCCAATGACGACTCTTCACTGAGTTACGGGAGAAGTAAGAACAAAAGAAGAAACTGGCGGCCCTCGGGGTGAGCTCCTTGGAAGTGAGGCCCACAGAAACATAAACACGTCCCCGTGAAAGACGAATAAGTGTCCAGAAGACGGACTCTTTACATCGGTGTCAGAGTGTTTTTTTGTGACCACGGGGGGAGTTAGTAGTCCCTGCGGTGATGGCCCATGATTTTTATGGGTTTTTTTTTATTATTTATTTGCTGATCATTATCAGGGAGCTTTTTCGTTTTTCAGCCCATAGTATGTGATTTTTGCCCCCAGCAGTGGGTAAGCTTTGCTGGCTTATTCCACGGGTTTGCTTTAGTTCATTTTTTAAAAAATTATTATTCATGTGAATCGTCTATGTCCTCGACTGACTTTTCGTAGAACTTCGTAAATTTTTACATTTCATAAAGTCAACGAATATTCTTGCTTGTCCATCATTTACCGAAACTCACCCACTTGCAAAAAAAAAAAAGAAAAAAAGAAAAAAAAAAAGGTGCTCTCGGAAAATAGTTCTCCTTCGTTATAATGCATACTTAAACTATCTTTTCCATGCAATCTGTTGATGAAAACATCAGAGACAGACAGTGTGACTGATAGTGAGGCATATAGTGTGTGAGTGAACGCATGGGCGTGTAGCTTTTAGAAGTGACAATACGTAGAGTGTTACCCAAAGCAAATGTGAGGCGAAAGCAATAAAAACAAACGAGAAAAACAAAACAAAAAAACAACAACATTAACTACAAACGTTCTGAGATATGCGAAATTAATGTAAGAGGTCTTTCGGTCTTTGATTAATAATACTAGTATACAGCTACATTGATTTCTTTACACAAACAGTCATACACAAAACAACCAACCAAATAAGCAAACAACAACAAAGGAAATACAAGTCCCGAAAAGCACAACTCTCTCTGCCACCACCATCTTACCTGGAAGCTGGCAGAATGATTGATGTTTATCTGTCAGTGCAGATCTGCGGCTGTATGGTTCGGGGAGGTCGCTTTCAGTTTCAGTTTCAGTTTTTTAAGGAAAAAGTAGATGCCTGATAAACGGCAGTAGAACCCAACGTACAACCCTTGGGTGCATGCATATATGTTTGTGTTCCTTTTAGAGACGGATTTCTCCAACAGAAATTTTTTTTTTTTTCAAGGCCTGACTAAGCGCGTTGCCTGATCAACGGCAGTAGAACCCAACGTACAACCCTTGGGTGCATGCATATATGTTTGTGTTCCTTTTAGAGACGGATTTCTCTAACAGAAAATTTTTTTCAAGGCCTGACTAAGCGCGTTGGGTTACGCTGCTGGTCAGGAATCTGCTTGGCAGATGTGGTGTAGCGTATATGGATTTGTCCGAACGCAGTGACGCCTCCTTGAGCTACTGAAACTGAAACTGAAACTGTCAGTGCAGTCCTTGAAGGTCTGGCTTCGAATCCTGGTCTCGTCTTTGTTCCCAAGTTTGACTGGAAAAACCAAACCGAGGGTCACTCGGATGAGACGATAAACCAAGGTCCCGTGTGCAGCACGCACTTGGCGCACTGAAAAGGAACCCAGGGAAAATGATATGTGTTGTCCTCTGGCAAATTTCTGTTGGAGAAATCCGTCTCTAAAAGGAACACAAACATATATGCATGCACCAAGAGTGATTTACGAATGCCTGTGGCCAGAGGAAGAACGGGGAATATTATTTCTACATTTCGAATACCTGTATGAATGTGAAAATGTTTTGCACGTGGTAAGTGTGGGTGAATCGTGAGCTGTGCATGTTCGTGTGTGTGTGTGTGTGTGTGTGTGCGTATATGTATGTGCTGTAACGTCAGTCTGAATGCATCAGAGCTCGGATGATGTGGTCTTTGTGCCTTGACTGTTCCGAACATCAGGTGGGAAAAAAAAGTTTTCATTTTATTGTTTATTCGAAATGTAACTAATGATTGAATAGTTTGAGAATATAGTAGTTTTTGCTGTTAGTTTTGAAATGTTTGCTTTTTGATAAATTAATACTTTTTTTGTGTATTTGTGTAATTTATAAGACGTAGTGACTCATGAATGAATATTGTATTGTTAATTGGAAAATTGTATGAATGCATGAGTGGTGTGAAAGGATAGCAAATATAATAAAATAAAATAAGGGAACAGTAAATGAAGGGGGAACATTGAGGATTAGCTGGATGCTCGTTCAGTGTGTCGGAAGGAATAATTCAAATGGAGTGTGCCGAGAGCTAAAAACTGGAAAAAGTGTTGTCAGGGCTCCATGTTGACCGGCCACGGAGTGGAGGGACCTTGTGGAACTGGAATGTTCACTGAGGAGGAGGTGCCCGAGTTTCCCACGAGTGAGTGGGGTGGACATTGACTGGACACTACTGTGAGTAGACAAACTGGCCGGCCTAGGACTGAGGCGATCCTGGATTGACTTGACAGTCAAGACATTTGTTCCTGGTTTTTTTGTTTTTTTGTTTTGTTTTTGTTGTTGTTGTTTTTGTTATAATAATTTCTTTGGAGGTGAAAAGAGTGAATGAAAAAAAAAACTCTTTTTTTTGTTTTTTGGTCTTAATAGTTATATTTGGCTCAGGGGAAATTCCTTGTGTCTGTTTCTGTTTGTTTACTGAGAGAGTGAGAGACTGAAGACTGAACTCGGTAAGCATTTCTTCCCTTATCTTGTCTGTCTCTTCACCCACTTAGTAACACTCTACTGCCGTTGATCAGGCATCTACTTTGCAGATGTGGTGCATGGGATTCGTCTGAACGCAGTGACGCCTCCTTGAAAAACTGAAAAACTGAAACTGAAAGCGACCCCCCCGAACCATACAGCCGCAGCTGCTGGGAATATTCACACACCCACCCCCCCACCTCACAACAACAACAAAAAATCCCGTTGCAAACTGCTTTCCACTTAATCCCCCCCCCCCCCCCCTTCACAATCACCGAAACGTGTGACAGGGGACATTAAACAGAAGCCCTTCCTTCTCAACCACCCTGATTATGAAGACCACCACACCGCCAGTGACGAAATAAACACAACGTGTGATCGATCGTTCGCACATTAATAATGATCTGACCTCCCGTGTCTTCCGACTGGCTTGCATGCTCTGTGTGGCAGTGAAAGAACGCCTCACCACTGCAATGGCCCTGTGATTATACCGCTCGTTACAGATAGCTCCTTTCTTCGGCCTTTGAATCAAGGTTTGGATCGGGGGTTGTTCAACCGGTCTTCCCCCCCCCCCCCCCTCGCCCCCCCCCCCCCCCCCCCCCACACACACACACTTTATTGTTTATATATAGTTCTGGCAGGTTATATGTAGTTCTGGCAGGCATGCTATATGTAGTTCTGACAGGCAAAATGTAGTTCTGGCAGGCTATATGTAGTTCTGGCAGGCTATATGTAGTTCTGGCAAGCTATATGGCTATATGTAGTTCTAGCTGGCTATGCGTAGTTCTGGCAGACTATATGGCTATATGTAGTTCTAGCAGACTATATGGCTATATGTAGTTCTGGCAGGCTATATGTAGTTCTGGCAGGCTATATGTAGTTCTGGCGGGCTATATGGCTATATGTAGTTCTGGCAGGCAGGCTATATGTAGTTCTGGCAGACTATATGGCTATATGTAGTTCTAGCAGGCTATATGTAGTTCTGACAGGCTATGTGTAGTTCTGGCAGACTATATGGCTATATGTAGTTCTAGCAGACTATATGGCTATATGTAGTTCTGGCAGGCTATATGTAGTTCTAGCAGACTATATGGCTATATGTAGTTCTAGCAGACTATATGGCTATATGTAGTTCTAGCAGGCTATATGTAGTTCTGGAAGGTAAGGGTTAGGAAAGGAGGATGTCTCTTTGTGATTACCGTGTCGCAGCCTCGCGGCGTGAGAGAGTAAAGGCGTTTTTTCCCAACGAGTGGCTCTGTGTGAACTTTCCGTCGTGGAGGAGTTAAAACGAAATGAACGGAAAACGAAAAGGTAAAAGTGGTGTAGGGTGGGGTGGGGTAGGGTAGGGTATGTTGGGGTGGGGTGGGGTGGGGAAGGGTGGTGTGAGGTGGGGTGGGGTGGGGTAGGGTGGTGTGGGGTAGTGTGAGGTATGGTGGGGTAGGGTGGGGTATGGTAGGGTGGGGTGGTGTGGGGTAGGGTAGTGTGGGGTGGGGTAGGGTGGGGTAGTTACATTGCTCGGACGGAAGAGCCTAGTGTGATCGTAACCCGCTACTGACTGTGTGCAGTATGGAACTGACCTATGGCGTAGTTCGGTCAACGTAGGCATTTAGTCACGTGTAACTGTCAAAAAGTTAGAACCGAGCAATGCAACTGGCTCCATAAGTCCAACGCCTAACGGATTCTCCCACGGCGCTGCTACCAGTGGCTCACAGAATATTGATTTTCACTGTGTTATCTTCCTAATGCTAAGATTATCCCAGATTCCTGCGTGTCCGCACGATTTGGTCCGTGTATATCAGACACCAGTGACCAAACGTCCGTGTGAGCATTAACTGTAAGTGATTTCGACAGTGTTTTTTGTAGATCTGTGTGGGTGGGGGTTCGGTGTGGTGGGGTGGTGTGTGTGTGGGCGGGGGGTTGTGGGGGAGAAGACCATGAAAGGTGTGGCGGGGAGGGCGGGGGGATGTACGCGTGTGTGCGAGCGTGTGTGTGTCTCCCTCTCTCCCTCCCTCTTTCTCTCTCTCTCTCTGTATTTGATAATTGATAAGTGGTTTCGATTGAATTCTCGTAAATGTCACTGTTCCCCTCCACCGCCACCACCACCACCGCCACCACCACCACCCCCTCACTTTCTCTCTCACTCTCACTCTCTCCCTACCTCTCTTTCTCTGCCTGTCTGTCTGTCTATGTTTGATAATTGATAAGTGGTTTCGATTGAATTCTCGTAAATGCCTCTGTTTCCCTCCACCACCACCGCCCTCACCACCACCACCTCACTCTCTCTCTCTCTCTCACTCTCTCCCTTTCTCTCTCTCCCTCAGCCCACCTGTGTGCCGTATGGAACCTCGCCTCAGGTGGTGGTGTGGTCGGTAACATGCCATAACTTTGTGATGACGACCGATGGTGTTTTTCTCCCGACTGTGTTGTTGTGCGCGTAACTAAGCCACTCCCTCCTCCTTCTCTCCCCCTCTCCACCCTCACCTCTCGCCCCCCCCCCCCCACCCCCCCACTTCCCGCGGGCATGACATTGGTTCTGTCACTAAAAATAGTCCTCCCCTCCCCCTCCCCCACCCCCCCAAAAAAAACCCCAAAACTTGTGGAAATCATGTGCTGGAATTTCTTCTTTTCTGTCGCTATCCTTGTTTCTGGTTTTTGTCGATGTTTGTCCGTTGTCTGTGGTATATATATATTTTTTTTTCTCTCTCAAGGCCTGACTAAGCGCGTTGGGTTACGCTGCTGGTTAGGCATCTGCTTGGCAGATGTGGTGTAGCGTGTGTGGATTTGACCGAACGCAGTGACGCCTCCTTGAGCTACTGATACTGTGGTATCTTCCTTTCCTATTATCTGCCTTGCTGATCCATTCGCCTTTTTTTTCTTTTTTTCTTTTTTTGTCCACAAGGCTTTGAACAAGGTATGAAGTACCTGTTGGCAATTTTTGGTTTTGTACGCCTGTTGTATAAAGGCTGCTATTGTGTGTTATGTATGATTGTGTTTGTGTGTGCGGTGTTTGGTTTTTTTTGTTTTTTTGTTTAGTTTTTTTGTTTTTGTTGTTTGTTTTTGTTTTGTTTTTTTGTTTGTTTTTTGGTTGGTTTGTTTTGGTTTGTTTTTTTTTGGGGGGGGGTTCTTTGTTTGTTTTTTTTTTTCTTTTTTAATCCTCTGACGAAAAATCGACGCAACAGTCAACATCAGAGGTATTTCCGAGATCTATGTGCTAAATGTGTGACAGTCCTTGTGCCTGATTTTCTTTTCCAAGTTTTTATTTCTTTTTTTTTTTAAGGTTCTAATGGGATCGGTGTTTACTGCCTTCAGCTTTAATAAGGCCTTGTGTGGTGGGTTTCAGCCATGGGCAACACAGATAAAGTTACGTCACTCCACGACATGCCTGTGTCATCAGACCCCTGAAGTCACAACGACAGCCTTCACAAAAATCTTAACCCATTCAACCCTCAGTGGGGAGTTCACAGCCTCGACGGGCTTCTATGCAATACTGATGCAGAATAAGAAATGCTAATAATATACTATTTTAATAATAATAATAATGTACATTTATATAGCGCCCTATCTCTCTAAGAGCTCACGGCGCTTTTCATGAAAGAAAAATATTACAAATTACATAAAACATTCATGACCACTCTTTCTCAACCCCCCTCGCCACCCCCACCCCCCCCCCTTCCCCCTCTCCCCTCCCCCCCACCCCCCACACACACACCCTCTCCCCCTTCCACCCTACATACATCCAAAGTTAGCTGACATGGGTGGTGTTGGAGAACCAGGAAGCTGAGAGTGCTTATAGACAGATATGACGAGGAAGGTTGTTCCATATGTGAGGAGCAGCAAAGGAGAAAGAACGTTCACCACAAGTTCTTGTATTGACACGAGGAAGTTTTTCCTCAAAATTACGTGTGGACACATCCGGATATACTGTAGAAGTTAAAAGAGCAATGAGGCTGGGGGAGTAAAGGATTGAGCAGTACTAGGGAGCAGTAACTCTAATTTACATGGCAAACAACTTCAAGTCAGTGCTGTCCATTCAGCTAGCACATAGGTAAAGAAAACGTTCATTGAAACAAGCCCGGGGCTTACGTTTTGAGGTAGTATCTAGGTTTGTTCAAAATTAATGTACCTTTTATTTACCTGTGTGCCAGCTGAAGCAGAAGCGTAAGTAGCATGGACTCGAAGCTCCCTTTCCTTGTGGTTTATGCATATGTGGGAACACTAAAGCCGTTTTAACTCTCTCCATACGAACGGCGAAAGAGACGACGTTAACAGCATTTCACCCCAATTACCACCATCAAAATATTACAAGCGGAAGGCTCTTACACTGAAGAGGTGAATGTTGACAAAGAATACCACAATTCTGACGACGGAAGCCAAAGGTTGGGTCATTCAGACACCCAGTGCACATCCGAGGGGTCTGTGTAGAGGAGAAGAGAGGACTGGCCGTACTGAGTGAGTTAATGACACGAATTTTGACGCCAGAGCAATTCTGGGCGCACGGCACAGTGAGTATTAATTAAGGACCATTTCAGAACAGCAGGGATATTTTTATAAAATGATTTTTTTTTTAAATCGAGGGATGATTTGAATAATGCAGGGTGCATAAGGTCCACAACTGCCCTCCCACTGAATATGATGCGTGTACCAAGAATAGCTTGAAAAATGCGTTCGAAAAATCGATGTTTCAACCGAATACTTTAGTTATTCGCTTGTTTGTGATCGACAACTGTGGGTTTTCACGGTGAAAAATGGAAGTGCATGTGCAAGCCAGAAAGTACCTCTGGTTAGGAGTGGTGCTCAGTACATTGACTGTACACACACCGCTGTTTGTCGAAACTTACACATCGTTTCACCATGCACCCAAGAAAAGTGTGCGACTTCCCACAAGTAGTCCTTAACTTTTTCCGAACCGTGTATACGCTGTTTCCACCAATGTATTTTTCTTTCACCCGGCTGGGTATAATCTCTAAAATTTGTGTTCGTGTGTGAGTACCTTACATCAAAGACTTATTATGCTTAACGTTTTTTTCAGACGTGTCTGTCCCGTTTATTCCAGAGGATTTCCTCTCCCACCCCCTCCCCTCCCCCTTCCCTACTACTTTTTTTTTCCTACCTTCTACTGCTGTTATTTGCCATCTTGGTAAACAACTGGAAACCGAGCAAACAAAACAATATGAAGCAAAGATGAAGGCAGCTATATGTAGGCACTGCATAATTATGCCAAGAATTCTTCATTGGACGGTCTGGGTTACAGTCTGTTTCATTGTTTGCGTGTTGGTTCGGCTCCATAAAGACGGAAATCGTGCAAATTAGCACACACACATTAGCAGAAGATCAAATACGCACGTTAAAGATCCTGTAATTCATGTCAGCGTTCGGTGGGTTATGGAAACAAGAACATACCCAGCATGCACACCCCCGAAAGCGGAGTATGGCTGCCTACATGGCGGGGGTAAAAACGGTCATGCACGTAAAAGCCCACTCGTGTACATGCGAGTGAACGTGGGAGTTGCAGCCCACTAACGCAGAAGAAGAAACACACACACACATGCCAGCTCACTTTTTACATGCATATCACTAACACACGTCCGTCCTTCCAGCATTCAGATGCAAATCGCAAATGCCTGTTCCACAGACTGCATCACCCGTGGGCCTACAGATAGGTGCAAAGAGAAATCGATATTCCTTTATAGGTCTGTTCTCATGCGAGATTCCGGGAACACAATACACGTGGACATATTGCACTGGTCATTGTCTCGGTCGATCCGGCCAACCATTTTCAAGTGCAACTAGCCATCTCTTTAGGAACGTGTGCACCAAACTGCACGTAGTATTTTGGTCTATATTCGCAGTCTTCATGCATACAGTAATAACAGCTACAAAGCTACGACGACGATAACGATGGTGATAATGATGTGCATTTGCATCGCATCCTTTCTCTCCAAGCGCTCAAGGCGCTTTGCATGAAAGAAAAAGTTACGAAGTACATACAAATGAATCACAAGTAACCTCTCTCTCTCTCTCTCTATATATATATATATATGTGTATATATATGTGTGTGTGTGTGTGTGTGTATATATATATATGTGTGTGTGTGTATATATGTTATTATATACATATATCTTGAATAACGGTGGGGTAAAAAAAAAAAAAAAAAAAGAGAAAATTTTTTTTTTTAAACTGGTCATACGCACAGAGTGAGCGTTGGAGTCAAGAGTCCACGAACAGCAGAGAGAGAGAAGGACAAAGTGAACTGCATGCTTCAGGTTTTAGTTTTCCGTATCACTGTCGTCCAGAATACACTTGCTTACCCTCCTTCCCCCCCCCCCCCTACACGCACACACACACACACACAATCCCCCCCCCCGCGCGCCCACCTACGCACTCCCTTCAGCAGCAGCAGGACATAGCGATCCAATCCACCACACGGAGGAATTAACAGCGTGGTGTTTGGTCTCCTTCCCATACGTAGAAACGACACTCAGCAAGGCGATTTTATTCAAACGTAAACATACAACAACAGCAACAGCAATAAAATACCTCCATGGACCAAAAAAGAAAAGGAAAACAGAGTTATGGCCGATGTCGCCAGGCAAAGCAGCCGCTTAAAAAAAAAAAAAAAAAGAAAAAAAAAGGGATTTGCAACCATGAAATTTCCATTACATAAATGTACTTCATTTTGCTGTTTTACTGTCAAATCAAACAAAAAGAAGAAATGCAAAAGTAATATCAAAAACCTTAAAACAAATGGTATAAGATCAAGAGACACATATGATAGGGTCTTCGGTGGGAAACACACTGTTTGTGCCCCCTATTTCTGGCCTCCAATGTCAAACAGAAGCTTGTGTGTTTGTGTGTACGTTTTCTTCTCGTTATCAGAACAAATACCGTGAACATGAATCATAGAAATAAGGGGGTGATGACGAATGCAATTAGCACATGGTTGTATAGAAATAGTAATTCAACAGTATCCAAAAAAATAATGATTAATAAAAGGGCATCTGTTGTACTGGACAGAGGTTTTACACACACAACCTTTCAACGATTTCTCACACAGCGACTGGAGCAGAAGTGTAGGCCTGCATAATCGTTCAACGTGTACTGTACTGTTCTCATAGCGTTTCAGCCAGAGGGCAGAGGTTGTGAGACCTTCCGAGTCTTCGTTGTATGGATCTGAGCAGGAAGTGATGAGGGACGGACAGACAGACGGACGGAGGGAGGGAGGTCTAGATGTAGTAGTTCAGCATGTTCTCGTAGTGCTCTTGCTGGCCAGACAGTCTCGGGGGCTCTCCGTTCTCCTCTATGTATTTCTGGAGAGGGGAAAACAGAGCGTAATATCATCATGTCGATGGCTGCGTGTCTCCGTGTTTAGTGTAGTGTAGTGTAGTGTAGTGGTAGAGGTAGTGGCAGTGGTGTGTAGTGTAGCGTAGCGCAGTGTGTGGTTCATGTGCGGATGCGGGGGATGGGGGTGGGTAGTAGGTGGTGGAGTTCTGTGTGTTGTGTTGAGTATGCATGTGTTGTGTATGTGTGTGTTGTGTGTAATGCGTGTGTTGTGTGTAATGTGTCTGTGTAGTGTGTGTAGTGTGTGTGCTGTGTGTAATGTGTGTGTGCTGTGTGTAGTGTGTGCTGTGTGACGGAGAATCAATTGCAAATAAATTAAGACGGCCAGGAAGACTGGTAAAGAGATTCTTTTCTTCTTTCAATAATCGAGCTAATTCACTGATTCACATGATAAGCAGAGGCCACATATATGAGCAACAGAACTCAAAACATTTTTTATTCAAGAATTAAGATTTTGGGCATGGCCCATTCTTCCAACCTGTCCTGGTGACCTACATCAGAGAGAAAGAGAGAGAGGGGGGAGGGGGTTATTCGCCTTTGTTTTTTTTCTTCTTCCGACAACAATAATTATCATTGTAATACATTTATAATAATCATAGCAATAATTATGTAGTTATTGCTACCGCCGGTGCCGGCGTTTGGAATTGAAAGCGAGCAAAAACCACGTTCTCTTTCACCAAGAACACGAACTCTTCTTTCAAACGTTGTGCCCTCACCTCGCAATCTTCCAGAGTTGCTTCCCCTGTGGCAATCTTCTGCCCGATTCCACTGTCAAAACTGCTGTACCGTTCCTGAAATGGAAAAATAAATAAATAAATAAGGGAAGTGGTAAACAGAAGGTAGAAAACTACCAAAAAATGCGTAAATAACATGCAACTACATTTGAGAGTAACAATTCAAGAATGATAATAATAAGAAGCCACTTCAACACAATTCTGAAGTACATTAAAGGAATGGAGAACTAGGGCTATGAACTGATGCCTGTGAAAGTTCGACCATAAGAACCTCGTCAGAAATAACTTTCCAAAAATCATCTGCAGAGTAGTTATTCTCTTTGAAATACTTGGGCAAGAAGGTACGTAACTGCTGACAGTGAAACAATGATGCAAGCTGAACTGCTTACCACAGACGCATGTAACATTTTTGCTTACTATGTCTTCAGCGCATCAAGTTTTATACGAAAAAAAGTAGAGGTTATTAATCTTGTATAGCAAGCTGATGGATTAGGTATCTTTTCTTTAACAATACTCTGGGGGAATAATGTCCCTTTATGCTTTAAAAATTTTTCCTTCCATCGGTTGTGAAATCGACCCCACATTGTTTTTTTCTAACAAAGTGCATGTCTCTTATACGGAAAGACGGACACGTGTGTGTGTGTGTGTGTGTGTCGTTTTGTGAGTGGGTCTGTGTGTGTGTGTGTGTGCACGCGCGCTGGCGTATGTGTGTATATGTGTATGCCTGCTTGCATGTATGAATACGTGTGTGTGTGTGGTGGGTATGCCTGCGTGAGAGCACACGTGCGCTCTCATGTATGTCGGAGGGGGGGGATGCATGTGTGTGTACTCACGCGTGATGCCGGACGTGTGCGTGTGTATGTGCGTGTGTGTGTGTAAGTCTATGCGCGTGCGTGCACCGATGGGGCAGTAGTGGACGTTTCTTGACGCCTGTTCTATCATGATTTTAAAGTCTTTGTGTTTTTGTTCTGCTGGTTGCTCAGTGGTGGTGGTGGTGGTGGTGGTCACAGCTGACGTGTGTAGCCCCAGCTAGCCAGCATGGCCGCCTTGCCTTGACGTATCTTGGGAGCACCCCCTCCTGCAGAATCTTGGCCGCCACCTTCAGTCCCCAGGCCATGGAGTCCATCGCTCCTGAACAGCACACACAGTATACAGCACGTGCATAACGCATGCAGTAAATACAACGTATGCATAGAGCAATACATACAACATGCAGGTATACATGATTCATACAGCAACACACACAGCTTAAACACAATATATGATGAAACAGAAAAAGAAAAAGGGTGGCACTCTCAGTGCAGCAAGCATCTGCAATTTTCACGCGGAGAAATATGTTGTGATAAAACAAGCATTACAATGCAATGCAATGCAATACAGTACAATTCAATACAGGTATACGTAAAACATGCATACATACATACAATACATACAACATACCCTTCACTGTCACAAGTCAAACACATATACATTTACGCACACTCATGCGCGCGCGCGTGGGCGAACGTGCTCACGCGGACAGACATACACGCTCACACACACACACACACACACACACTCACACGCACACACACACACACACACTGACCGATGTGAGAGATGAACATGTCCTTGAGGTCCGTAGACTCACGTCGCACCTTGCAGTCGAAGTTCAAACCTCCTGGGGCCAGGCCACCTTGTTCCAGAACCACCTGCGCACACACACACACACACGCGCGCGCGCGCGCGCACACACGCACACACAGACAGTTTAGTTGTAGATTACCTGACCAAACCACAAACCACTAACGTATTATACATACACAAACCCAATCCCCCCACCCCCATCCCCCGCCTCCACACATACCCGCCCATACTCTTACACACATACGCTCGCTCACGGACGACTGCACTGTGTGTGTGTGTGTGTGTGTGTGTGTGTGTGTGTGTGTGTGTTACATTCATAAAGTAGATCCTGTTAGATAGCGTACAGCTGACTTATTTCTCCAGAATTAAATGAGGCAGAATTGATATCTAAAACATTTTTTTTAATAAAATAAAATATTTTTTTTAAAAAAAGAGTAAATCTTTCAGTCAATCAACGTTTGAATCAGTTTTGAAGACAGAGAGAAAGAAAGAAAGATTTTTTTTTTTTTTTTTTTTTTTTTTTTTTTTTTGCTGCCCCAACATCTGCACCGTTTCAGTGGCATTACTCCCACTCCGCTCATTTAGATTCCCCCATACACGGCCACACCCGGGTTCGTCCATCGCAGTTCCAGCGTCGGCAGTCCACAGGGAACCATCGATGTTAGGTCGCCAGGAGGCCACACACCAGAGGAAACCCTGCACTGCTGCTGAGTCACTTCGGTGGTGTTCAGTGGTGCCTGTTCTGTTTTAACGTACTTAGGACACCACCTACTAAGCCCCCTACTAACGACAATAATGGCTTAGTCGCGGAGCCAGACTGAGTGAGCGTCCCTCCCAGAGTGGAGACCGCCACCACGCCCCTCAAACAACAGCCCCCCATGAATCTGCCGACACTGACGACATTGACAGGTCTCATCCTAAGCACGAAAGTGGAAGGGTAAAGAATTTTAATAGTGATAGGTCCAATAGCCTTTTTAAAGACATCGGGACAGCGAACGCATATCCACCAGGGCTCGGCTACAAGAAGGCGAGGCCCAGTCCTCTCCTTCCGCTCTTTTAACCCGTCCCTGACCAGAGCCAGGGTACCCATTCACACATGGATTCAAGATTCAAGATTTAACTCCTTGCGTGCCACAGCACGTATCACCTACGGGAAAAGTAACGTCACTGATGAAGGGAAATAACTCTGGAAGGCTGAAAATTCAAACAATAGTTTTTTTTATTTATCTAGAGTAGTATATCTCCAGACCATTTTCTCAGTTTTTGGCTTATTGTTTCGGAAAGTAATATGACTCGAAAGACCACACTCTACTGGGTTTTTTTTGTTGTTGCTGTTTCCCCAGCACTGAAGGAGTTAAGATTCAAGACGGTTTATTCATATAGGCCAAGGCCACTTATGAAGGGGTATAATAATAATAATAATAATAATAATAATGGTATTTATATAGCGCTGGATCTTGTGCAGAGACAAATCAAAGCGCTTTCGCACCAGTCATTCACACGCATGCATAACTCTAATACTGTAGAAACTAAAGACAAGGAAGGGCAGGCAAGGGAGGCTATTTTGGGAAGAGGTGGGTTTTAAGGCCAGACTTGAAAGAGCTGAGTCTGGAGACTTGACGAAGCGAAAAAGGAAGTTCATTCCAATCGCAAGGTATGAAGGTATGAAGGGGTATGTGAACATAATACAATGAAAAACAAAGACAAAAACAAAAATAACAACAAAAAAACCCTCTCATAATACAACACACATACATAGAAAACTCGATATAACATAAGTTCCAGATGAAAACTAGCCTAGCTACGAAACAGTGTTTTCATGACGTAATAGTTTCTCGGACTTTGAAAGTTTTTTTATGAATACAAAGCAAAGTTTCTAACAATTTCATTCACACATTGAAGGTGTGAGGAAAATCGGAGCGAAGCGCCTTTTCCAGGGACACAAAACTTTTAGTTAATTATCAATTAATCATTTAATCAAATCAATCAATCAATCAGCTGACTAACACTTTTTTTTTGGGGGGGGGGGGGGGAACTATTGTAATTGTAAAGCGCTCAAAGCAAAATTACTTGATTAGGCGCTATATGAATAATAGTATTTACAACTGATCAATGAACTAACCAACTTACCGACTAACCAACCAACCAACTAACCGACTAACCAACCAGCCAATTTACTAACCAACCAACCTACTAACCAACCAGCCAACTTCCTAACCAGTCACTCCATCAAGCAATGAACCACGCATGCAGTCCACCCCCAAGAGGAAGCCCCTGAACCCCAGCCTACCTTCATGATCATGGCGCAGTTCTTGATGTCCATGGGGAACTGGTCAGTGTCCCACCCCAGGTCCGGCGACCCCGTGTTGGAGTCAATGGAGCCCAGCAGCTGGTAGCTGACCATCAACATCAACATCAACATCAACACCAACATCCACATCAACATCCACATCAACACCCACATCAACATCAACATCCACACAACATCGACAGCAGCACCCACATCAACATCAACATCAACACTCACATCCATACCCACATCCACATCAACCCAACATCGAAAACAGCACCCACATCAACATCCACATCCACATCAGCATCAGCACCCACATCAATACCCGCATCAACAGCATCAATACCTACATCAACATCCGCATCAACATCATCAGTACCCCCATCAACATCAACAGCATCAATATCCACATCCACATCCGCATCAACATCATCAGTACCCACATCAACATCAGCACCCACATCAACATGAACACCCGCATCAACACCAACGCCCACATCCACACCAACGCCCACATCCACACCAACACCCACATCAACATCAACACCCGCATCAACATCAACACCCACATCCACACCAACACTCACATCCACACCAACACCCACATCAACATCAACACCCGCATCAACACCAACGCCCACATCCACACCAACACCCACATCAAATTTAAATCAGATTCTAATCAGCGTCTTTTTATTCGCCTCACATCTGAAATTAAAGCCCCTTCAGTGCAATCGCACGTACAACGTGCGTGCATAGTGACGTCACTGATGACGTCTTCAGAAGAAGGGAAATAATTCTGGAAGGCTGAAAATTCACACAGTTTATCTCGAGTGGTATAACACCAGACCATTTTCTCAGTTTTAGGCTTTTTGTTTTGGATTTCGTTTTATGACTTGAAACTCAATTTCTACTGTCCCCCCCCCCACACACACACACACACACACACACCCCACCCCCGGCAATGAAGGGGTGTCAATCACGGTTGTTTATCAGTAGCCTAGCTGACGCCCCCCCCCCCCCCCCAAAAAGGACACTCTGCAGGTCACATCAACA
>NC_134878.1:10510639-10603139 GCF_041734735.1 Babylonia areolata | reverse complement strand
TTTTCTTTTTTTCCACTGCCACTATAGGGCATTATATCTATTCATTGTAACACTGGAGAGAGAGAGAGAGAGAACGACTGACTGCACGAGCCGGCAATCACAATTTTGTCTGATAACAGATAATGGCCGTGAGTTTTCTACAGCCACTATAGGGCATGGTAGTTATTCATTGTAACACTGGACAGAGAGAGACAGAGAGAGAGACAGAGACACGGACTGATTTCGCGTGCCGGCAATCATAATTCTGGCTGATAACAGATACTTGCAGTGGGTTTTCTTTCTGTTGCCGCTACAGGGCCTGCCCCCTTATCCAGTCCTGTGGAGACAGTTTGGAGATCATTATAGTTGTCTGCAGTTTCAAGGCTACCAACTGGCCAGTTATGTCTGTACCACTGCAAGCGTACACGGACATGTCTAAATCTGCGTTGTCCCATCTCGTTCTCTATAGCTCTGTGCGTGTGTGCAGTGTGTGTGTGTGTGTGTTGCTGTGTGTGTGTGTGTGTGTGTGTGTGTGTGTGTGTGTGTGTGTGTGTGTGTGTTTGGGCGCGTTTCTGTTTACATGCTTATATGGTATGTATGTATGCATATGCATGTATATATGTACAAGCATTACACCTACGTCTGAATATACATAAGTATTAGCGAATGATGGAGAGAGTTTACAGTGCCACCCGCTCCTTAATGCGCATACGCAACGCACTACACACACACACACACACACACACACACACATTAAGTACAAGCTATCATCCCACCCACCCATCCCCCCATTCCCCCGCATTCCCGGCCTCCACCAGAATTAGATAAAGCAGCTGAAACAACTGGTCAATATCAATTGTCAATGGGGACCGGCAGTTTCCAACAGGGCGATAGATTTTAATGATGGGAATGAATGACAGAAGAAGAAAAAAATAATTATCATCGGCGACAAAAATCGTTTTGGCGACAGTTCAGTGTTGACAAGCTGGGCCTGCCTATTAATATTGTGCGTCGCCAGCGACATGGAGAGCAGTATTTGAAGACTATGTATCCCCCTGTGTTTTAGTGAATGCCCATGCTTCAAGCTGTGTCCCCTTGTGCTGTGTGTATTTCTGTCCGAATCCTTTTTTGTTTAGATGCACTACAGAGTTCTGGTACGTGTGTGTGTACATACAGTAACAGTCAGTATCCATCTTTCTTCCCCTCTGCTCTTTCATTTCAGTTTCGTTACGAAGACGGAAAAAGTTTTACACTGGTTAATGAATAACATTGTAATTTATACGCTACATTTCTTTCCCTCTCGAATGCAGTAAAGAGTGTCAATAAATGAGTGGAGTGGAAAACACGTAGAGTATACATTGGAGCTACATCAACATTTTTACCCGTCCACTCTTCGATGTTGAAGTCAGAAATAAAATATACCCAAATGGGTATACCTGTTTCTGACGAACGTGTCCACCATCTCTGGTTCGACATTCTTATATTAACATTTTCACCCGTCGGCAGTACAAAACATACGTGAAAATCTCCAAAACGGGTAAAAATGTTAATTATATATATATATATATATATATATACATACGTTTATCGACTATAGAAGAGGATTTTAAAATGAACTTGTCCACATTAGAAAGGAGTCTAAAAATGGAGTGCTGCTTTGGGGGTATTGAGTTGCGCACTTCGAAACTGTAAACGGAATGAAGTGTGGTGTCCTTCGCGGGTGGCTGAAAACGAAAGTGCACGACGACACAAGGGTTTGCAATTGAAACAGGTATACCCATTTGGGTATATTTTATATCTGACTTCAACATCGAAGAGTGGACGGGTAAAAATGTTAATATTGCCTGACTTCACTGTTCTTCCAATTTACAACTATTCCCGTCTTCGTAATGAAAGACGTACGGAGTAGCCTACAGGGGAAGAAATGTAGATATTGCCCACTAAGAAATGCGTGCATGTGAGTTTTCGCCTTCAAACTTGTGCTGTGTATGTCTATGCTATATAGTTGCACGTTTGTTTACCTACATGCGTGAATTATAAAGGCACACGCGCGCGCCGGAGTGTAGTCGCACATGTGCACAAAAATCCTTGGAGGCCTTATATAATATCGCGCTCATTACAGAAATACACGGCTGACACAATGTATCAACACCTTGTGTTTCTGAAAGCTCGATGAAAATCAAACCTCGGAGTGTCCCACGGCGCTATACTTCATTCTTTCTCTTTCTCTCTCTTTAAAACTGAGGCGCGCGCACACACACACACACACACACACACACAGTCTCTAAACAGCAAACAACACATGTAAAACTCACCCTTGAAAAAACTCCGCATCCTCAGCATCGAAGGCAGCATAGCTTCCACCACTGGAGCCTTGGTCATCACCACTGGATGTGGGAGCGAAAGACGACATGTTTTGTGTTTTTGTTTTTTTGTGTGTGTGTTTGTTGTTTTGTTGTTGCTGTCGTTGTTGTTGTTTTATGCAGCTGAGTTGATTTGATTTGATTCGATGTCGCCTCGAATCGCTCGAACGACAGTTGCAGCCGATCAGTGGGTGGTGCTGATATCTGATTGAAGTAAGTGTGCTGGAGTGAGCGTACGTGTGTCCTTGCTCACTTTCTCTGTCGCATTGTGCGCGGAGTTCAGTGATTCTCTGTGTGTGTCTCTTATCTGCTCATGTGGTGTCGTCTTCTCTCTCTCGTTCGCTTCGTGAAAGTCGACTGACCTGACGTGGAATGTGTGCCGGGTGATTGAGATAAACGGTACTGTGTGTGTGTGTGTGTGTGTGTGGTGTGGTGGGGTGGGGGGGCGTGTGTGTATGTGTGTGTGCCTGTGTGCTTGTGTGTGTGCCGCGGTGTATATGTGTGTGTGTGTGTGTGCGCGCGCGCTTGTGTGTGTGCGTGTGTGTGTGTGTGTGTGTTTGCTCCCCAGCCCCATCACAATTTGAACTCCAGCTGCTCGACAATTCCCCACACCCCTTATCCACCATGACTGACGTCGAAGCCTTTCATGATTGTTGTGTGTAAGAGCTGGTAAGGCACATTGATGGAAAAATATGGATTGTTTCACACACATACACTGCACACACACACGCGCACACACCCACACACACACACACACACACACACACATATATATATATATATATATATATATATATATATACGCGCGCGCGCACACACACACAGACACACACACACACACACACACACACACACACACACACACACTGTGAGACACGCACTGCACACGCACATACATACACACACAAGCGCGCACGCACCTACACACACACACACACACACACACACACACACACACACACACACACACACACACACACACACAAGAACGTGCGCTGTGGTGATTACATAAAACAATGTACAGAAGTGGCAATTTCATATCAATTTTTTAGTGTCCTAAATTCTGGCCCGACCAATTTAGTAGCAGGAATTTTCGTGCACAATGGAATTAGTGATGTGACCCTTTTTCCGCAGTCTTTTACTCCAATTTTAAAGTTGCTTTGCCTAATACTTTTTGAACAGATTCAGTCGCTAAACTAGACCAATGAAAAGCCATGATAATTGCCAGGCTCACAAGATCGTCTGCAATGCAATGACGCAGTCATCGCGTCGGCCAATCAGAGAGCCGCTCTTTACGTTTTAGCCTTCCCTCCCCTCTGCCGCACCCAAACCATGATAACTTGACAACAACACACAAAAAACAACAACAAAAATCAACTTTAATCGACAAGCATCTGTTTGTGTTGATGACATGGGTCATTTCGCATTATTCTAAAACCAAATTCTTGATTAAGAATGCTTGACATCATATTTCATATACGTAACATTAGTAAAACGCTCGAATGATTTAACTGGTTTTGAATAGGTCCCAGAATTTAGAATACTAAATATCAGTGTAACTATTGTTGTATTTCATTGCATGCTGATGTTTTACACGGTATGGAGTACACAGACTCTCAAGTCACGTCTTGATCGGCGCGTATTTTGGTGTGTGTGTGTGTGTGTGTGTGTGTGTGTGTGTGTGTGTGTGTGTGTGTGTGTGTGTGTGTGTGTGTTTTGTTCGTTTGTTTTGTTTTGTTTGTTTTCTAACGTAGATTTTGTGTAACGTACATGAATCATTCCGATTTTGTGTAACGTACATGAATCATTCCGTACGCCCAGACAACTCAAAAATAAATCTGAAACCATGTGTTTGTGCAGCCGGGCACACCTAATGGGGTCATTAGAGTGTGACTTCGTGACTCGATGCTGGCAAGTTTGATAATTATCTGTTTTGAGTAGAACCGGAGATTAGAAAAGAGAGATAAACCACTTGCAGAAATTGCTGAAGCCAGGCAGCCTGCGCCGCGACATGCATTCATTATTCATGAGCTGCCTTTGCCCCGCCCTAACGAAAGGAAAGCGTCAGTCGAACGCAGTCTCCTGAGTGATTTTATAATTTGGATTACACATTTTTTCCCTTTTCTGTTTGCTTCATCCCACGCAGATGCCAAACTCAATTTTGTTGTGAATAACATTCCTAAATATTTATATGTATTGGTTACTTTTATTTCCCTATCACCACAGCACCATTTTTCACGAGTCGAAAGATGACCTCCATTGCGGAAAACTATAATATTGGTCTTATCGAGATTCACTGTTTGTTGTAGTCTGTCTGTTTCTTGCTTAAGGGCATTTAATTGATTTTGTAACCCTATGGGTGTGTCAGACAAGAGAACAACATCATCAGCAAATAGCATTAAGAGCAAATCTGTTGCGCCAGGTATCATTTGTATTCCATATCTCCCCTTCTTTGATAACTCCACTGCCAGTTCACCGATGAAAAAGGAAAACAGCTGTGTGCTTGGCATACAACCTTGTTTAACCCCTCTTGGACACTGAAAAAAGTCTGAATAAATACCTTTGTCACGAACACATACAAGTACAGAATCATAGATGCTTTTAACAGCCATGTAAAACTCCCGAGAGAGAGAGACAGAGACAGAGACTTAGAGAGAGAGATAGAGCACAATACAACGGTCTGCTCGGGCAACATGAAGCGTTCGTATATATATGAATTATATATATGATTATGTACATATAGATAGATTTAGATTTACATACTGATAGATCTATATGAAATTATGTATATATGTATTCATGTATGTATGTAAAGACAGATGTTAGAAGAGAGACAGAGCTGAATATGTGTTGTTTTTTTTGTTTTGTTTTTTTTTGTTTTTTTTGTTGTTTTTTTTAAGAAATGGTGATGTAAACCAGAAAGTGTGAAGAAAAAGTAGCGTTACGAAAATGCAGTTCAATAATTTATAACTGTCTCTCTCATGTGCAACATTGCGCTGGGGGAGGGGGGGGGGAGTTGGTGGTGGGGGGAGCTGCTTTATTTTCTTTTTATATTATCTATATTCAAGCAGATGCAAACGTGCTAAAAACCAAAGCAAAAATGAATCGGTTTTCATTGTATACAGCGAATCTTACTACACGTGGGAAATTCCAGGCGTAACTTAACTTTCGCTTTACTGCAGCTGAACCGTCAGAACCGACCAGTTTCCTTCAGGTGGGGAAGGAGAGGGTGATTTACCCCCACCCTTCCGCACTGCGTGTGTGCCCCAAAACGGCTTCAGCACTGTTATAGACAGTAAGAAGGGGCCTGCCGCGAGTGGTTTATCTCTCTTTTCTAATCTCCGGTAGAACGTACCTCACTGCAGAAACAGAGTGCACGCGATGCCGGCGCGCGCTTAAAACTTGATTTGGATTTAACTGCATTCATGCTTCCGCGCATGTGATCATTGTGTTTATAGGTGCGCGATATCTTTTAACACACACACCGTGGCATATCAACTCATG
Organism: Babylonia areolata; assembly: GCF_041734735.1. Lineage (NCBI taxonomy): Eukaryota > Metazoa > Mollusca > Gastropoda > Neogastropoda > Buccinidae > Babylonia > Babylonia areolata. The sequence continues at coordinate 10,597,293 of NC_134878.1, read as the reverse complement.
TTGTTTAAATATACGGCGAGTACATTCAGTCAAGGTTCAAAACCCTGGTCGACTTTTCAAGTGGTGGAGGCCACGAACTGAAACACTCAAGCTGGTGTTAGTGTTACACTTCCTTCAACAGTCCACTTATTGACGATCCTACAGACGACGCTTACATGATGGTCCATAATTGACTCTTGTCCTTGAGTGGTTTTCAGTCTGACATCTCAAAAACAAAACAAAAAACAAAACAAAAAAAACAAAAAAAACCCAGCAACAACAACAAAACAAAACAAAACAAAAAGAAAAAAAACATTGTGGTCACTGAATGACTAAACTTCGGACACTTGCGAATAAACGTATTTGACACTTTATTCAGGAGAATGAATTACTTCTCCATTGGCTCCCTGTCTCACACTTTATTCAGGAGAATGAATTACTTCTTCATTGGCTCCCTGTCTCACACTTTATTCAGGAGAATGAATTACTTCTTCATTGGCTCCATGTCTCACACAGAATAAAGTATAAGATCAGCACTCTATGTTATAAAAGTATTCACAAATCTGCCCCTTCCTTTGTGGCTGCCTTCACCTCTACACTCAATCTCGCTCTCTACGATCGGCTTCGGATCCACTCTGTTTACGCATACCCAGGTTCAAACACTCCGCTGTTGGACGCCGTTCTTTCTCTGTCTCTGGACCTTGCATTTGGAATGAACTTCCTCTTTTGCTTCGTCAAGTCTCCGCACTCGGCTCTTTCAAGTCTGGCCTTAAAACCCACCTCTTCACAAGATAGCCCCTACCTCTACCTTGTCTTCAGTTTCTTCAGTTTTAGAGTAATGCATGCGTGTCAGTGAATGACTGGTGTGAAAGCGCTTAGATTTGTCTCTGCACAACACTCAGCGCTATATGAATACTATCATTAATATTATTATTATTATTATGAATGATTTTTTTTTTTTTAATTCTGATTCTGGGAAAGGCACACAAGATAGGCCTACGCTCAAGTTACAACCCACACAATTCGGACTAAAGCTAATTTGGACACTGAAGGACAATAACAGGCACTCGATCTACATCTTAGCTTGTCAACGTGTATAGTTGGAGGTCATTCTATAGGCTTTCGGAGAGAGACAACGACAGACAGATAGAAATTGACAGACACAGAGAAAAAAATAGGTAAAGACAGACAGACAGAGTGAGACAGAAACATAAATAGTGGAACAAGGCCGGAGTGACATGGAGAGATGCAGAATTAAATAGAATAGATGAAACCCTTGAAATAGGGGCTGTATGAAAATGTGTGTGGTCAGTGTGAGTGGGTGTGGGGGAATATGTGCGCATGCATGTGTGTGTGCGTTTGAGAGTATGGTTCGTGTGTGCATGCGCGCGCGCGCGCGCGTGTGTGTGTGTGGTGAAAGTCATCACATCGAAGCAGACGTTTTTTTCGCATGGCATAATACTTCGTTTGAAAGAAGCAACTTGGTTGAATGTGTGTAGCACGAGGCGAGTGAACATTTATTTTGCTTCCCAGGCGGACGCGTTACCTCTGGACCATCACTCCACACACACACACACACACACACACACACACACACACACACACACACACACGTGTGTGTGTGTGTGTGTGTGTGTGTGTGTGTGTGTGTGTGTGTGTGTGATGAAAGTCATCACATCGAAGCAGACGTTTTTTTCGTGTGGCATTACACTTCGTTTGAAAGAGGCAGTTTTGTTATATGCGTGGTTGCACGAGGCGCATGGGGCGCTCGAGTGAACATTTATTTTTCTTATACGGATGTTCAGGTGAGATCTCAGGTAGATGAGTGCTCTCTGGCACAACTTGTTTGTCATCGAACCTGTGTGGCCGTTCGGCCTACAGCCGCGGAAAACTTTGGCTCTGAGACCTTAGTGCTCAGGTGAGAGTGGGGAAAAAAAAGTACTTAGAATATTCCTGGTGTTTATTTTAATTCATTGTTATAGCGTCGATGGAGTAACTTGTATTTGTATGTGCATTTGATGGTCGTTTTTTTGTTTGTTGGGGTTTGGGGTTGTTGTTTTTTTGTCTTTAAAAAATCCTCGATGTTATCTTATCATACTGTTTCTAAATTTGGCAGTAAGATTCCTTTTTGTCAAAGTGTTTGTGATATCATTGCAACTGTGACAGGGTGAAAAGAATATTTTGCTTACACTTGATTTTACCTATCTTTGTATCATTCTCAGAATGATTTCCACAGACTTCCTTCTTAACGCTTAACGTGGCGATAGCCTTATTGAGATGGCCGTAGTGGTCGGCGAGGCTCAAAGCACCATAATTTGATTTGATTCTTCGTAACGCTGGAATAATGGAATATAAATTTGTAATATGTAATTACAAGCACTTGCTTGAAAACATATTAGATTGGAAAGACAGAAAGAGGCTAAAAGGTATATATTACGAAGACGATAGCTAAAGAATTATAACTTTTTTATTGGCAAATTAATGATGTGTGACTGAACATGGGGAAGTTAGTGAAATTGTACAGGGCACACACGCACCCACTCAATTACGAAGACGTTAGCTAAGGAATTATAACTTTTTAATTGGCAAATTAATGAAGATGTGACTGAACATGGGGAAGTTAGTGAAGTTGTACCTACAGGGCACACACGCACCCACTCACACACATGTGACTGACGGGACTTACGGACAAAACAATACGGAGACAAGCCTGAACACGTACATTATCCAAGGTGAACAAAATATTTTTTATTTTGATTCAAAGAGCTTGTGGGGTGACGTTGAAAATTAACAGTAATACAAATTTTGACCTGTTAGTCTAATATTCCTATTAATTGTGAAATGTTTTGTATATGCTTGTGTTGGCAAGGATTTTGCACTAAAGGGGGGAACATGTGCATGTGGGTGGGATGGGCATGGTGTAATTGTGTCCGAGAATTTGTATTCAGTGGTGTGTGTATGTGTGTGTGTGTGTGTGTGTGTGTGAAATGGAAATGCAATTTTGTATTTCTTTATCACAGTATTCTTGTATATATATATATATATATATATATATATATGCATTTTGTTCTTGCTCTTCTGCTTGTCTCTCTCTCTCTCTCCCCTAAATTTTTCCTTCATTTTTTTTTCATTTTTTCCCCTTCTCTTTAATTATTATTATTATTATTTTCATTGATGGCTTGATGTAAAAAAGCAATTGTTGCTTATTCAATTTACCATCATGAAATAAAATCTTGACTTGACTTGACTTGACGCTGGGCCGAGACCCAGCCGCAGCAGCAGCAGCAGCAGCAGCAGTACCGCTGAAGGCGCCACCGTGGAGGGCAGCCAAGCTGTGGAGAAGGCGCTGAGGAGCAGCCTGTGTCCGGAACTGAGGACTGGAGTGAGACTCTTGGACAGGAGTATTTCCCTTATGTGTTGTGCAGTGTGTTGTGTTGTTGTCCTTCAACCATAGTTAGTATGAGTGCGTGAGTGAATGTGTGAATTTTTCAAATATAGTGGGGTTTGTTTTGTTTTGGGGGTTTTTTGTATATAAATATTTGCAAAGATACCCGTCTCCTGTGTGATTATTATGCACGTGAACATGGCTGACTGAGAGGAGTGAGATGTGGAATTTTGTCTATCTGAACGGGTTTGCATGGATGTTTTTACAGTGAGTATGGTGCGTGTGTGTGCGTGTGTGTGTGGTGCATGTGTGTGTGTAAAGTGGAAAGAGAATATGTTTGAAAGTGGGGATATTCATCAAATGGGAAAGATCACGAGATATGATCGTTGTTTTTAAGTTTTTATCATTTTCATTGTTTAAAATCAAATGTGTGCAGGTGCGTGTGTGTGCGTGCGTGTGTGTGTGCGTGTGTGTGTGTGTATGGTGCGTGTGTGTGTGTGTGTGTGTGTGTGTAAAGTGGAAAGAGAATGTTTGAAAGTGGGGATAGTCATCAAAATGGGAAAGGTTACAAGATATGATCGTTGTTTTTAAGTTTTTATCATTTCCATTGTTTAAAATCAAATAAATGTGTGCATTTCAATTGTTGGTGTATAATACCAATGTTGGTGCTTTCTACATCCATACACCAAAATGGGTCAAAGGATTAAATATTTTTTCGTGTGTGTGTGTGTGTGTGTGTGTGTGTGTGTGTGTGTACATGTGTTGTGTTTGTGTTTGTGTGTGCTGGCTTGTACGTGAGTACACTTTTTCTTTTTTTTTTTTTGTTCTGAGGCATTTGAAAAATGTTGAAGACACATACACATGCACACATACTTATACACAGGAGAGTGCTGAAAGATATTTTATTAGTTTATTAGCAATCACAGTTTACACAGAGATAATCAATATATGAATATAGATATATCTCAAGAGGAAATAAAAAGATAAAATTGATTTTGTATCAAAATTTTCAAACACTCTACTACGAGACAAATCAAAACTATCCATCTAACAAACAAAATTTCACACAGCGTCTTGACAACAAATATGATGTATATCAAAACGGTATCACAGATAAAGTTAACAGTGCAATGTACTCCGATAGTGCTGGACAAACAGAAGTGCATAAGTATTCAATCGCTTTTGTTTTACTTCGGTTTTTCATTAACATCTGTCAGAAGCATACAGAAGTGTTTACGACCATTGGTTTTATTCCCATCAGCTGGAGAAAACAATTCAAATATTGAGCTTCTTGTAAGGCTGCTCCTGTTCGTGTTAAAGTAACATTGTGAAACATATCTTTCAGGAATCCAGGGTTGATTATTCCCACAATCTTATGAATCCACAAGCATTAATTTTTGTTTTCTCAAGGGAATCATCATTTTCAGTCCTAGTGTTCTCAATACACCAGCATGCTTGAAACTGGATCAGATGTCATTTTTGACAGTTTAAAAAAAAAAGAAGTAAAGTACACATAGCATTCAGCATCATGTGTTTGTGAAGGAGTAATAGTAGACACTTTTCAAAGCACGGCGATCATGTGCGTAGATGTGTGGTATCTGCCAGGATTTCATAATCTGAATGATTATATTACAATCTGACAAAAATTCCCGGGAGTATTTCTGATGCTGAAAAGCACTCTCTCCGATGTGTGTCTCTTTTTAATGTTTGTTTGAGACAGAGACCCAATACATTATGTTTATATATATCTGGATGATGTAAGGCGCTTTGAGCAGTATTAGTACATAGAAAAGCTATATATGATTATCATGATCACATTGTTTCAGCATTAATTCATGCCAGAAAACTTCAAATGTAAAGGAATTCTATGTTTTTGATCATCAATTTTTTTTCTTCTTTTTACAGTACTTTGTGCAGATAATTTGTCATGTCCACTACACACTATTTATGCTGGTTGTTGTTGTTGTTGTTTTTTAACTTATATTTTTATGTGTGGTCTATCAATACAAGAAACCTTTGAAATGAATGAAATGGCCTGTTCCCCTACAAAGATGGTCAGTACCATCATGGAAAAATAATCAGACACAGGGACAGCTCCACACAGAAGGCAAGAGACTGTCAAGGGGACAGTGAGGTAGAGGGAGAGAGGAGGGAGAGAGGCAGGGGGTAGAAGAAGGGAGGGAACCAGTGACAGAGATGCTAAAATCCCATGACAAATGTATAGGTCAAAAGTGTCATTTAAAAAAAAAAAAAAAGTTAAAACACTCAGATACACCGGAAATTTGTTTAAATGATCCATATGACTTGAAACACAGAAAAGATGTTACATTTAAATATAATGCTAAATATTGATAAAATACAAGGGTGATTACAAGGAACTTTCTTCCCTTAGGTACTGAGTAATTTTATGGCATAAATGCCTTTGACAATGAGACAGTTTTTCATACCCAACAAAAAAATTACCTGTCTTCAATATCTCTCTCTGAATATATAGATAGTCTATATCTTCAAAACAATGTAGATGAACATTCTATGGAAGAACTCTTGATTCTGTGGAAATGATCACTCGGCAAACAAAAACACCCCATGATATGCAAATACCTTATTAAAAACAAGACACTAAAAATGAAATACATTCTGTGTCTGACACAATTTGAAACTTCATCTTAACTCCCCCCCCTTTCCATCCAAACCCCACAAAGTTTGTTTCATTTTGACAAAGGCCTAGAAAATACAATTTCTGTTCTCCATTCTAAAAAACTGAAGGCATTCACGTTTACCCACAGAAATCAATACGAATGTGAGGTACCAATACCAGCACTAGGAAACACAATGAAAAATCAAGCACACAAATGGAGGCATGGAAAAAACCTGAAAGGCTAGTGCAATGGAAAACCAAAAAACACAAAAAAAATTTATGTACATGCTTTAAAAGTTCAGTATTTGGCAGTGAGAAAATGGTGTCCTTAAATTAGGTAATATAAATGATAGGGTTAAAAAAAAAAGAAGAAAAATATATATATATACAAATTAATCACTAGTATTTCAAAAAAAAAAAAAAAAAGTCCAGGTCTTGCTTTGGACTACACAGGAAAAGTGTTACACTGCACAGTCTGTTCACATGTAATAACCTGAGACTAATGCAAATAAAACATAATATAATAATCTGACTTTAGTGCAAATGAAACATAATGTAATAATGACTCCAGTGCAAATAAAAAATGACGTAATTACCGGACTCCAGTGCAAATAAAACATGTCTTAACTTATAAAAAAAAAAAATATAAAAAAAAAGTTAAAATACAGCCCCAGGCTACAGTTAAAACAATGAAGAATTGGAAAGATGCACTGAGCAGCATATATAAACACCATCGAGTTTGGTCCACACTTTGAGGTGAACTGATTTCTGCTTTTTGGGGAGGGGGCTGGGGGGGAAGGGGAGAGCCAGGGGGGATTGGTTAGGGATGGCGGATGGGACGGGTTTAGACAGTGAATTAGTTGATTACGTGCAAAGTGCGTTGATCAATGTACAATCACAACAGACAATCACTACAGACAGACAGACAGACAGAACAAACAGCATCTCTGGATGGAGAATGGAAGTTAACCTTACGACAAAAAACTGAAAAAAAAAGAATCATGATACCACCAGTTTGGTTTTTTTTTCAGGAAAACATGATTACTGAGCAGACTGAACAGAAATTCTGGAGAATTTCATGATTTCTGTTGTTGTTTTTTTTAAACAAAATCAAAAGAAAAGAAAAACAAAATAAACTATCCAAAAAGAAACCACACCACCATGAATTTTAAAACATAGCCCAATTATCACAAAAGCAGATCATACATGAAAAGATAAATACTTCTGCTTTCCATCATCAGAAAAAAAGAAAAAATTACATGCGTTACACAATTTCCAATATTCTTCATAAAGAAAAGTTGCTTGCTAGGTAAACTAAATACACACAAACACACACATAAGATACTTTCATTGATTCATCTAAAAAATAAAACAAAATCTAGAGACTGAAAAGACTAACTGAACATCACCTAAATGAACGGAAGAAACGTCCACAGGTTCACACCACCCAAAGTTCACTGGAAGCTAAACTCTTACGTCACGTGAAGCGAGCGCTGCGATACAGATGGTTGTAGCTCTTGCTAAGGTTGCTGTTGAAAAGTTCCCGTTTGGAATTTCCCACCACCTGGGAGGCCCTCTCAGTCCAGTAGTCTCCCTTGTCCACGTGGGCTGAACGCATGGAGGGCTGTTTGGAAATGTTGTCAAAAAACATTCATTCAGATTGTGGTAGCAACCAACCTTTGACATGTAAAACAAAAAAACAAAAAACAAAAAAACAAGCCAAACTTTTAGACTTGGACTGATGACATTTGAGGGGCTGTTTGGAAATGTTGTCAGAAAATATTTATTCAGATTGTGGAAGCAGCCAACCCTTGACTTGTAAAACAAAACAAAACGTTTAGACTTTGTATAATTATATTTGAGAGACTGTTCAGAAATGTCACCAGAAAACATTTATTCAGATTGTGGAAGCAACCAACCCCTCAACTTGTAAAAGAAAACAAATCATTTAGACTAATTATATTTGAGGGGACGTTTGGAAATGTCGTCAGAAAACACTTATTCAGACTGTGGCAGCAGTAACTCTCAAAATGCATACAATAAAACAAAACATTTAAGACTAATTTATTCCTTGTCCAGATTCAAACAAACGAGACAAATGTCAGGACATGTTAGCACATACAAAAAGAAAAAAAAATGTAATGGTAAACAAGTCTCACACTCATGTGATTGATGTTATCATATAAACATTTGAGCAATTTTCAGCAAAGTAGGACTCAAGAACTAGCCAGAATACATGGTTGATGTTATCATATAAACATTTGAGCAATTTTCAGCAAAGTAGGACTCAAGAACTAGCCAGAATACATGTCTGTGTACAGGACTATGGTTTGTACCCGAATCGTACTGATCTTTACCACCTCGTTACTTTTTGGGTCTGATGTCATGGTTGTAAGAATTACAAGAGTGAACCCCCTTCCCTCACTTCTAACCTGTGAGAGCTTTTCATTCCAGATCAACTTACGAACTGCTGCTGAATTTTGGAGAGGTGGTATGCGGCTAGGGGGTGGAGGGGTGTGAGAGGTGGGGGGGGGGAGGAAGGAGGGGGGGGGGGGATGTTGTACAAAGCAGTTACCATGTTCCCCAGTATGAACTCCCACTTCCATACAGAATTACCCCCCCAAAATTGAGATTAATGAAGTTACCCTACAACTTATTATTTCAGCACATCATCAGTACTAGATACAAGACTATTTCATAATCTTTAAAAAAGAAATTGTAGACCCATTTTGCTGATAAAAATTTGATTGATAAAAACGGCATAGGCACCACATTCACAGACCCAACACAAAGTCTGAACATGCTTCCCACGTTTCAAAGCACACTGATTCCTGATAAATACATGCTCTGCACTGAACAAGCCCACACACAAGATGCATTTCATGCTCAGTGATGGAGACTGCATCAACACTAAATAAATAAAAAAATTCTATTTTTGATTACTGAATTCAACTGAATACACACATTTGAAAAATGAAAAAAAAAAATCAGTTGAATCATTCACACTCCCTCCCTTCTCATCCCACCTCCCGCTCCTACAAAAAATAATGAATATATAACTCAATTTCAGAAGACACTGACCAGATCAATACAAGTATCTCCGGCTCTTTGCCAGGCTGGTGGAGAGCTCAAGGTCCAACAAGGTATCGTAATAGTAGCGACGGTATGGCTGTTACCAAAAACATAAATAATTTTTTTTTTTTAAATTAATCAATAATGAACTATTTCTTTTAAAAAAACATGATAATAATACTTCACTCTTGCCTGGGACAATCCTTCTGTATACTTCACTCTTGCCAGGGACAACTCTTTTTTGTTGTCATGGGTTCTTTTATGTGCGCCACAATGCCCTTATTCTGATATTTATAACTCACTGAGTCATTTCTAAATAAATGTGGCCCGAGAGGAGGAGAGGGTGTTCATGCCCTTCCCACACATGCTATCATTTACATTATTCCTCTAATTGGTCAAATCCCTGCAAGATTATTCAAAACATTTCAAAGAGCTGTGTTGGTAGTGTGATGTAATATTCATCATTTCATTTCATCATAACATAAATAAACTGGTTATTGTTCACACACACACACACACACACACACACACACACACGCTGGTGTGGGGATTATTCATTAATTCATAATAAAGCATGAAAATTATACAACATTTTGAAAATACTGAACAAAACACACACAAAAACAAAAACAAAAAAAAACATGAGGTCTAAACCACATCGATCAATCAAAACCTTTTTTTTTTAATTCATCATCAGAAATGAAATTTTAACAAACCCAAAGTTTGCTGTTTGATATAAGAATGTTTCTTTCAACCTGTGCACATCAATCATCATTTCAATGTTTTATCAAAATCCAGGACAATTTTATCGTGGAGTCTATTGAAGTTTCAGATTATCCGTCTTCATCATGACTTTCCTTTTCTAACAACTTCATTGCAAAAACAGCAAACGCTTGTCCAACACTCCATACAAAACTGACAAGGAGGCAAGACAGCGGACAAAGAACGGTGGCTGAGCCAGAAACTGTTTTTCCCCTCACATCAATGCTTAATTTCAATCCAGTGAATCCAATTCGTTTGTTTAAATGTTCACACAAAGCAAGTGTGTCATTATTAAGCAGAAATGCAGTTAGTCTGCCAAGAATCTCCATTTTTCTACATTGCATTTGCAAAATCTTGTTCTACTGCACTGTCTGAAAACAACGATGAAACGGAAGTGAATTTCCAAGCAAGTAAAACACTAAAACACAAAATTTCAAACCTAGCAACAATCTGACACTGTCTTCTGAAAAAAAACTACAACAAAAAACTGGACACCCTGAATATCTGGGACTGATTTGATCCCTGCATTAATCAACCTATCAAAAATAAAATAGTTTACGAGAAAAAATCAGTGTTAGACCTTTCAGCTGTGATGTCGTGACTTGGAAAAGTTGCATCTGTCTTTCAGTTTATGTAATATTTAGGTAAGGGTGTACAAGTTATTAATTTATTCTTATTTCACCTGTGTCTTAAAAAGTTGAATTATCTTACTGAATAGTTTCCTTTTCTATGATGATTCAAATGTACATAGAAATCAAGAAAGCATGTACATTTGTTGTTGTTTTTGTTTTGCTTTTGTGTTTTTGTTTGTTTGGGTTTTGTTGTTGTTTTTTTTTGGGGGGAGAGGCTTCTTGTTTTTTGTTACTCATACTATAGTTTCCTTTTCTATGATGATTCAAATGTACATAGTAATCAAGAAAGCATATACATTTGTTGTTGTTTTTGTTTTGCTTTTGTGTTTTTGTTTGTTTGTTTGTTTTGGGGGAGAGGCTTCTTGTTTTTTGTTGTTGTTTTTTTCATTTATATCTTAAACTTCTTAAATTTTCTTAAATGAAAGTTTTCCTTTTCCATGATGACTGAAGTGTGTATGGTGGTCAGGGAAGGGTGTGCCAGTGACTCGTTCATTTATTTTCAGTTCTCTTTGTTTCTTGATGAGCATTTGAAAGAGCTGAATGTTGGTGATTTTCAATTGCTTTAACTGCTTGAAGCAGGCAATAAAGTCTTTTGAACTGAATTTTATTTTCTAATAAAACATACACAAAAAAACCCAAACAAACACAACCAATACATTTCTTAACAATCAAACATAACAGATATCTAAACACTTAAATGACAATACCAAGAACGGCCACCATCGTTTAAAAGAACAGAAACACCACAAACCAAAAATTAAAGCATTCACAGAAGTGCATACTTCTATTGTAGAAAAAAAAAAAACTATTAAAAAAACACGCACAACATAATTTGATTTATTTTGTGAAGCGTGTTTTCTGTGTTGCAGTCATATAATGTGCTTTGGAAAAAGAAAAAAAAAAAAAAAATAATAAAAAAACTCAAGTGTTTACCAAATAGTATACGTAACAAAGAATTGTTGTGTTGTTATTCATGTGAATAATGGTTTGGGAGCAAATACATATGTATATATATATAATACATCTCTCTCTCTCTCTATATATATATATATATTTTTTTTTTTTTTTTTTAAATAAAAAACAACAACAACAAACAAACACCATCGAACATTTACCGAATAGTAGGGGTAGTATGGGTAGAGGGGGTCCGTCAGCCTTGCCAAGCGGTAGTCCTCAGCCCTCCTCTTCAGGTAGTCGGCGTAGGCAGAGGAGTAGTATGGGTAGTAGGGGTAGTAGGGGGACAGGCCGTAGCGCGCCCTGAACGAAGGGCGAGCCAGCACGGGGCTAGCGGAGCGCGGGCGAGGTCGGGAGTAGGATGACAAGGGTCGGGAAGTCAGCGCTGACACCTCCGCATCTGCACACCACCACCACCATGATGATGATATTATGATAGATAGACTGGCGTCCATTTTCAATTGCGTTATGTCACAACACATCTATACTACACACACACACACACACACACATACGCATATAGAAAATCAATATGCAAATTATCTAAAAATATACACAGATGGATCTGTTCTAGAAGATGGTAATTCAGGAGCGGCTTTTGTAATTCTTTCATTTAGAATAAAAATTATACTATATTGGTAGACAATATTCCATTTTCACAGCTGAACTTATAGCCATACTTATGGCCTTAAATTATATTTCAGACATTCCGAAAACTGTAAGTGAAATTTTATTATGTGTAGACTCGAAGTCAGTATTACAAGCTATAGAATCTCCAAATTCAAAGAAGTGAATTGAGATGACAATGGAAATAAAACATATTATTCACCAACTGACAAAATAGGGCATTAAAATAACTTTCTGTTGGGTACCTTCGCACTGTGGAATATCTTCAAATGAGTAAGTAGACCAAGCAGCTAAAAGAGCAGCACGTAATTTCGAAGGCGCAATACAACTTGACATCCAGTTAGATCTACACGAATGCATAAGTTGGTATAGAAAATGTATCTAGAAATCGATTTAAGAAATTACTTATAGATTCAAATAATCAATATTACCAATGTTGTGTAAAGACAAAGAATGCAGCTAATCCCAAACATTTTCTAAATTCGACACCAGCAGCACGTTCAAGACAAATTACAAGTCTAATGTATAGACTTCGTTTAAATGCCTTTCGTATAAAATTTTCTAAAAATATAAAATGTATATGCGGTAAGCAAATAACTGTCAGCCATCTACTCATTCATTGTCCGAGAATAAGACAGTTAATTCCAAAAGATGTAGTTGATGACTTTTCTTCCAATATTTCATTAGCCACTCAAAAGATTTTGAATTGCTTAGAATGTTTTCAGAAATTTTAAACACCAGTCCAGTTGGTAACCTCCTTTGATATTTTATAATTAATGCTGTTATTTTTATTTACATTGTTGTAGGTTAATACTTGCTGATATGCATATACATATTCTCCTTCCCATGACACCTCATTCAACACACACCACAATCTCTTTAGACTTTTTCTTATAATATACTTTTCCTCTGATACATAACATGAACACTTTTTTTACACTAATATTCACATGCATTCCCTTTCCTTTATCCACTACTTTACTCCTTTCCGTCTAAAAACACTTATAGTGAATAGACGTTAAACTGAAGAAGAAAACACATACGCACACACACATGTATGTAAGCAAACACACACACACACACACACACACACACACACACAAGAGCACTGGTCTAGACTTATCATGAATCAAACAGTATTTAGCCATCAGGACACAGACAAACATAATGTGTGGTCTAGATATATAATGAACTGAATAGTAGACAAACATAATATGTTGTCTGGGTAGATAATGACTCAAACAGTAGCTATTCGGACACAGATAAATCATATTGTGTGATCTAGATATATATCGTGCATCTAACATTTTTTAGCTAAAAGGACAAACATAATGTATGGTCTAGATATAAACTGAATCAAAATGATATCAAGGCACACAGATAAACTAAATGTATGGTCTCTTACAGGGAACAGCAGCCCAAAGTCCACAACAGAGAAATCTGTTGTGACAAAATGTAATACAATCCAATACACACACATCCGTCAGCATCCCTCCAGGACTCCTTACCTTCATCTTCCAACGAATCGAACTTGGACTTGTCCTGAGGAATAGACAGTATCAAATGAAACACGTTGTTTAGTTGACTATGTAATTTATATACAAAATAAAACGATGGTCGACCAGTCCAGGAAAAAAAAAAAATATATATATATAATACTATTCGAAATAATAATAAACTCTTTACACATCCGTTTGCACGTATACATGATATAGTAGCTATTCTTACATCTTATAACAAAGACCTTGTATTTTCATTTGCAAAATATATCGCAGAAGCATATAATATCAAAAGGAAAAGATTAACATCAGTATAATAGTAACATGATTGTAACATGATACAGAAAAATTTAAGATAACATAAGATAGATAAATAACGAAAAAAGAAGTTCAGCTATAAGGTTGTATGGTCGGACGTCCGTATTTTTGTTGTTGTTGTGTCAATTAATTGACTGTCATACATGACGAGTATGGAATATCTATTAATGTTATATGTGAGATTGTACGAATGTTTATGGGTTTTTAAATATGTACTTAAGTTGTTTGTTAGTTCCCTTTATCTTTTCTTGTTTTTTTTTTCTTTCATTTGTCGTTCACATAAGTTGAATTATCCCCCTTGGCAGTAGCGCTGTAGAACACTATTTGTCAATAAAAAAAAAATGTCAGAGAGAGAGAGAGAGAGAGAGAGAAGAAAATATATATATAAAGTTATAGATACCATAGCCTTTCATGGCCATCGAAGCAGTGAATCCATATCAACCCTATCCAGAGCTCAGCACAGGGAGGCAAGGCTCAATCTTTTTCTTCCGCCCGCCGTTTATATCTCCCCCCCCACCGAAATCAGGTACCCATTAACACTTGGGTGGAGTGAGGAAACTCAAGAGTAAAGTGCCTTCCCTGAAGGACACAACACTATGCCCTAACTGACAGGGCCTCAAACCCTGATCACTGGTGAACACAGGATCAGAAGTCCTACCGACTGCTACAACAGCTCCAAACAGTATACACAGCTCAGTCAACTTTCTTTCCCCCCAAGGATTACAATTTCAGGCATGGTCTATTCTTCTAATCTGTCCTTGATCAACTATACTACATCTAACACATAAATACATGTGGAAAAAAAAAAGAAAAAAAAAAGTCTTTTGTGCACATGAACATATGTGACTCCATGCATCCACACACGCACACACACATGTACACACATTTAACTTCTTTTTTTTTTTTTATCTATCTACTTACCTATTTATCTGTATATCTATATCGATACTGACAGATGGACAGGAGAGAGACAGAGACAGAGAGATGGAGAGAGAAGTACATCACTGGTATAAAACCATTGCAAAAAAGTTAAAAAAAATATGGTGACTACAATCACATTAATAATATATATAAAAAAAAATAATAAAACAACAACCTATCAACAACAAAAAAGAACTATCACCATACAGAACAACATGAAGGGAGTGGCAACTTTTTCACTGCAAACAAAATTTATCCTGTTTTGTTCTTATTCTTTTGTGTTCTTATTCTTGTTCTTATTCTTTTGACAAACAATTATAAAAAATCTCTCCCTCTCTCTCTCTCTCTGTGACTCTCTCTCTATATCTATATATTACATACATGTGTGTGTGTGTGTGTGTGTGTGTGTGTGCATGCGTATGCGTGTGTGTGTGTGCATTCTGATAAACAATGGCTCTGCCTAAGACCAAAAAAAATGCCAACGTCACCCACAAACATTTTGACAAACAATGTTCTCTTCAGGGTTACCTTATCCAAGCTGTACCGACGACTCAGAATGTCAAGATCAAGGTCATCCCCTTCAAACAAACAGACAACCACAAGCAACATGCATCAAAACCATGGTGGCATGCAAAATCAAATAAACAATGCAGGCAGAACACACCATGTGTACAATCCACAATTTAGCCACCCTGTCAATTAAAATGTTCCTGCAAGCAGATACATTAGAATCTTTCAATACTGGCAGCTCCCTATGTTCCAGAAAGCAGAAACATTAGAATCTTTCAATACTGGCAGCTCCCTATGTTTCAGAAAGCAGAAACATTAGAATCTTTCAATATTGGCAGCTCCCTATGTTCCAGAAAGCAGAAACATTAGAATCTTTCAATACTGGCAGCTCCCTATGTTCCAGAAAGCAGAAACATTAGAATCTTTCAATATTGGCAGCTCCCTGTCAACCACAAACAAAAAAGAAGAGACTGGATTAGCAAGGGTTGGGGGTTGGGTGGAAGGTGTGGTGTGTGTGTGGGGGGGGGGGGGGTGAGGGGGGGGGGGGGTAAGTGGGGGGAGTAAATCATATCCATAAAATGTAATATTCTGGAACTGATTCTTCCTTTTCCATTCTCCTGTCCTTATATATATTCTATTCACAGGCGGTTGCTAAAATATGCTTTTAAGTTTTTATTATTTCTTCCTTGTTTTTGTTTTTTTATACTTTATTGATCAGCTATCAACCAAAACATGGTTTGAAAACTTAAATTTACTTTAATCTGTAGTTAACTAATTTGTCTTTTCTTTATTCATGTTGATCAAGTATATAAAACATGTTTTCTTTACATATTTAAGCTGAAATTCTAAAGTTGGTTATGTTTGGTTTTTATGTAGATGAGATCATGACAATCACAAAATGAGTTTGTTTCTGCATGCTTGGTTAGAAATACTAGAACTTATTTCTGCATGCCTGGTTAGAAACACTAAAGCTTGTTTACATCTGCATGCTTAGCTAGAAACACTACCATGCAGTCATTTTCACTGAGGAAAATACAAACACAGAATGCAGAGCAGTTCTGCTCAACATGGTTTAATAAATGCACAAAGTATTAACAGCAAAATGCTTCTGGATACTGAAGTGAACACAATATCAAATCTTTTTTCTTTATGCAAATAAAAATCAAATTGTCACCTCAGCTAAAACAAGCACCAACTATTAATAAATTCAAGAAACAATCAGACAATTTCTCAAAATTCTTAACCATTTTCTAGTTTTGATGTGTAAATTTTGGCAAATTGGGCGTGAAACCTTTACCAAAAACTAATCATGCCAAGTTGTTTTGTGGAGCAAAGAAGGTACTCGAAAGATGCTTTGCAACTTGTTTTATCCCTACTCCACTACAGCTACCACCACAACTTAAAATATGATTCAAACCAGATCCATTTTATGCATATAAAACTGGACCGTGGACACAGACCAACTAATATCACAGGGAAAACACAAAACTCAAACCTGGTCATTCCATGCATTTCTACATGCCAGACCATCGGCTGCCCAGAAGGCTCTTCTATGGCAAGCTTCAACAAGGGAAGAGATCACACAGAGGGCAGAAGAAGCGCTTCAGAGATACTCTGAAAGTCTCTCTGAAAGCGTTTGATATCAACCCTGACTCCTGGGAGCAATCTGCAGTGGACCGTGACAAATGGCGTGCTGCTGTGCACAAAGGCGCCAAGTTGTGCGAGACCAACAGGACTGCTGCAGCTGTTGAGAAGAGGCAGGCCAGAAAGTCATGGGCAAACAAGCTCCCTGACAATGATATGCCTGTCTTTGTCTGCCCCAACTGTCAGCGAACATTTCGTGCGCAGATTGGACTATTCAGCCATATGCGCATTCACAGATAGATTCATGAGCATCCCCCCCCCCCATCACCACCCTCCCCCCATCCCCCAGCTGGATGACAACGATGGTCATCATCCATCTCAATGGACACACACCACCACCCACATGTCTAATCAGGAACATGTTAAACAGGAGCTGAATCAGATTCACTGATGCACAAAGCTGTGACCAATTTCAACTCTGCCATGGAAGTGTGTGCTGAGACACACATGATTCGTAATCAGTGTAGGTCCTTAATTAGCTTAAATGATAAACAAAATGAAAACAATAGTAAGATCTACATGTACTAGGATACAGAAGAAATGCATTTATATACTTTTTTGGGGAGGGGAGGGGGAGGGTAGGGGGCGGGGGAGAGGCATTTAATTGCATGAATCTGTATGTGCAAAAGAGATTAAAAAAAAATTAAAAAATTAAAAAAAACCCATGCAGGACAACATTCCAAAAGTCCAAAACCGCCCATGCATACGATGAAGAGAGCGAAAGGCACCAGAACAACAGAAGCATGTCACAGCAACAAAACACAACAGTAGCAAGGTGCTAACAATCACGTCAACACAACATAACACAACACAACACAACCCGAAAAAAAATAAAACCTGCCTCTTCAGCAGTCAACAACGCAGCAGATACTGGACCTGTTTTTGGTAAGGACTAGAAAAACGACCATAACGCTCTTCTGCTGAAGATGGACGGTAACTGCAACTCCGGTAGCCTGCCGGAGAACACCGCTGATTCAAGGCATCACAGAGACTACATTTCATTGCACTAGAGCTCAGAGTTGGGGAAAAGCGGACAGAGTTTTCGTGGTAGTATTGGGTGTGCCCTGGGTAAAGGGTGCCGAACTGACGGAGGCTGTGACGACACAGCACGCACAACCGGGTTGTGTGCATACACGTGTCGGATTCTGCACAGAGAAGTGCATGTGGGTGTTTACTCTATGTGTGTGTGTGTGTGTGTGTGTGTGAAAATTTGTGAGTGTGTGTGTGTGCATTTGTATGTGTGTGTGTGTGTGTGTGTGTGTGTGTGTGTGTGGCATACTAAACACAGACAAAATGAGAACTTACATTACAGATGGGAAAAAGAGGCAACTCTGCACTTTTCTGATCTTTAGTCCTTGGAAAATCCACTTGTGAAAAGAACCTGTCTCAGTTTGATCAAAACAACACATTTCTTATACTTCTTGTGCACTCTAGTTTCCTTTTTTTCCTCCATTTTTTTTGTTTGTTTGTTTGCTGATTTGCTGCCCATGTTGCCTGATTTTGAGTTCTAAGATGTCAGTATAGGGTGAAAGCCTAATGGTGCCATACATATGTGCAGAGAATTATTAATGAGGTTTAAATCCATGGATTGGTGTATGGAACCAATATGCAGGTCGAGTCTCTCATGAACTGCAGGGTTTTTTCTTCTTTTTTTTTTTGTTTTTTGTGGGGTTTTTTTTGGTAAACTGTAAAGATGTAGAAAATCTAATTTCATAGTTTAATTTTAAAATCTGTAATATTTACAGTAAAAAAAAAAATGCAGAAAGGTTTAATCTATAGTTAGGATTGTTATCTGTAAAATTTACAGTTAAAAAAGAAGCATTATAAAAATGCAGAAAGGTTTAATCTATAGTTAGGATTGTTATCTGTAAAATTTACAGTTAAAAAAGAAGCATTACATTTTATTTCATAGTTGAAATTCAATTCTGTACAGAAATTTACAGAAAATTCGTAATGGTTGGCATGTATGCCGCATGCACAACACAAAAGTCCTACTTCATTCTCTGTTCACACCCTCTTCTAAACACATACAAGCCCTGTTTGAACAGGTTTAGAAGATATTACACAGCCTTGAGATTAAAACACAAGGGGGATTTTTAGCACATCTCATCTGCATTCAGTGGACCTTTAACACTTTGTACCCCATCAGTGCAGTTGCACTTCAACTTTCATGGACCATCCCCAAAACGCTTGAGTACACTGTCAAATCCTTAGGGTAGGTGTGGGTAATTGCGAATGATCCAGTCGAAGCGACCAGCTCAACGTGTGTACTGTAAAGATTACATATTGTGCAGTAGTTGAACGTAGTTCTTTTGTTTTTGAAGGCTTTCTCTGACTGGTTGCACCAGGTAAAGTTCGTCTGCTCATTCTTTTCAACTTTTTGTCAACGTTTGAAATAGCAGGGGTGCATGAGGCTAAATACGAACGGGCAAGTCTAACTGCGAATGATGGCTTTGGGTACATGTAGACAATTAAAACAGAAGCAGGTCTTTAACTCATTAGACATAATACATTACTGGAACATCCCACTAGACTGTTGTATTGTTGGTTTTGATCAAACATGCACACTAACACACAGACATTTAAACACACACACCCCACACCGCGCACAAACACACCCTTTTGAGAGCGCTCAGTAGCTGTGCAGCATCATTCACAAATAGACTTACATCAAAATATCCTACGGTCTAATTGCAAGCGGCAATATTTTGCAGATTCCTGTCAAAACTGACGTTCTGATGATCTGTCACCAATATGCTTTCTTAAATTCTCCCAGCACTGGTAATGCGCAATCAACATATCTGATCAAATAAAACTATTTTAAACTGTGTCGAAGATCAAATCCTACAACTTGCTTCCCTTGATTTTAGGATTTTGAGAGTATGTTTATAACCTTGGTTGGCAGTGGTGCGCAAAGAGAGGAAATATCATGGAAATAGCCAGAAATATCCAATGTTTGACTGGTTCTCTGAAATGGATTTTGATTAAGGGATTAGGAAAAGGTTGAAGCAGACGTTAAATTGTGAAATGCAACCGTTAAGAACGCTTCGAAGTGGGGTGGTATACTTTTCGTTCACAATTACACGCTGTTTGCAGTTACCCATACCTACACTACACACACTCAATCCCCAATGAAGAACTTAGAGGCTAAAGCCAAAAAGCTAAAAGCATGAAGTAAGAAGATGACTAAATGAGAAAGTGAAAATGAATATGCCCACTGCAGTATAGAAATATCCAACCCTGTATTTGGACCAATGGAAGTAACCAGCTGTTATAGATAAATCAATACTCTGGGTACAAAGTCTGAGCTAAGGGACAAAACTCACTGGAGGCAGACAGGCTTTTGGGTTTCCTGCCCCTGGACTTGCCGTGGGCGTCAGGCCCACCACCAGGGACGCGGCCAATCAGATCGGTTTCAAGCTGCACACACCAAAGACAAACATTTTTTTTCTGAAAACTGTGTGCGTTACTCAAACAAAACGAAATGAAATGGAGTGATATAAAATCCTGGTTGTCATGGTCATGTTTGTGTTGTCGTTATTTGTTGTTGTTTTTAATTCAAACTATTTTGCTAACTGAGAATATTTCATTCTTTACAATCACACACACACACACACACACACACACACACACACACACACACACTCATATTCACAATGTCCACACACACACTTTACAATATTGCTAAGCTTTTAAGTTCAAACATTCGCACCATTGTTCTTATACCTTTTTTTTTTTTTTTTTTGGTTGTTGTTTTTTTGTTTGTTTTTTTTTGTTTTTTGTTTTTTCTTCCTCTCTCATCAATCAGCACAGATACCAACCTTTCGTACAACGAAGGGTGGACGGGAATCAACTGAGTCAGACAAGCTGAGGTCTGTGATCCTGCGAGACAGCGAGGTTGATCTGCAAAAAATGGACAGTTTTCAGTTTCACTTTCTCAAGGAGGCATCACTATGTTCAGACAAATCCATCCACCCTACACCACACCTGCTAAACAGATGCCTGACCAGCAGCATAATCCAGTACGCTAGTCAAGAAATTTGGCAGGAACATTTTGAATTTGGTAGGAACACTTGGACTTCAAGCCACATCAGCATATGTGTATTTTATCTACAAAGTGTACAAACGCTTGGGCCTGCCTGCAATATGGTGTAACTGCTATGATTAAGCTGTTTCAATGACCGTGGTTTCAATGTAAACACACACACACGATTAGCTGAGCATCATCACGCGAGATCAGGGTTAGTAGTGACTGCCCTGGCCTTGTAATCGACAGGTCTAGAGCATCTGGGTAATGTTACCACAGGAAAGCATGTGACTATGCTATGTAGTCGAAACAAAAATGAATTCATCAGTACAATTCTGACGTTGGCATAACATGAGAACAAACTGCAATCGAGCGTAACAAAATATGGTGAAATCGTAACAGTTGGCATCTCTGGTAAAGGATTCTTTACACTATATATATATACCACTGTATGTGTATGTGCATCCCAAATCAGAAAATCTTAACCAACAAAAAAAATATAAACTGTTGTTTTTTTTACCTGGGTCTCCGGGCTGGACTCCGGCTCCTTCGGCTGGTTCTTCTCCCCTGTTACATTCATGTGCATATCAATGTGGATTTCCAGTATCGTCACAGAATATCAATATATGTAAAATGATTACAACAGTCAAATTATCATACTGTGCTGACCTCAGTTAATATGCTTATGTGATTTTCTGACTATAGAATATCAATATCTGTAACATTAGTTCAATATTCAAAATATCATACAGTGCTAACCTCTGTTAGGATGCACAAGAGATATTCTAGTCATAGAATATCAATATTTGTAACATTGTAACTTTAGTACAGTATCAACAAGAGAGGCAAGGCCTTCAAGACTCACTTGTGATACACACTTAAAGAAAAAAATACTAATAAAAACTTATAAAACTTCAAAATTAGTTTGTTGAAATGTGTTCTCTATTCGTTATTATAATTATATACAGCATTGCGAAAAAAAAAAGTCTTCAATGCAGATTCGAACCACAGATGTTAGGGTTGAAAAGGAGTGGTTTTACCCACTGCACTAACACGGGTCCAACGTTGAAACTCAAAAATTATTATTTGAGCATGTTCTTTTAACGGAATGAATCAACAGAGGCAATCGAAGCCGTAACGCGGTTTAAATCATGTTATTTTGGTATATCTCGGACATTTAAACATTTCTTTCAAGTCCGAGGTAATGGAGACATTCCCATCCCCTCAAAAACACTCAGAAATCCATGTTCGACAAGCTTTGTCTTTCCACTCACTGAGAAACTACGCTGGACACCGTCCATTCAATGTCTTTTTCTGTTCATTCTAGTTTATTAAGTATCCACTTTAAATACATATAATTATGTGACCTGGTTGAAGAAAAAAATTGACAAAAAACAAGAAGGCCAGAGAATCGACTGACAGACAGAAAATATGAAAAAAACTTAACCGTATGAAGAGCACAGGAATAGGAGTCATAATTACTGCCGGAAAAAGAGGGCGCTAGCCAACGGGACAAAGGGGAGGTTACCGACTTCCGGGAGGTTATCGGCCGTAGTTACTTTCGTTTTCTCCACATAGGCAGATAGTAGTTTGCACAGGACAGGAATGTCAGACCCCTGCCGGAGTCTGCACTAGTTGGGTCACGGTTAAGTATGTGTAATTAAATATTCATATGCAGTAAACATGTCAATGATTACTTAAGAAATTCTTTTAATTTGGTGGTAAAGGAGACACACGTTGCCATCCTGTCAGGGTTTGAAACATGTTTAGTCAAGATCTGTACTGACCAGTGCCATGTAGATAAGGCAGTGAAACGGTCAATTCATATTTTCTTTTCTGTTCATTCTAGTTAATTCAGTGTCCGCTTTAGAATATTCATATGCAGTAAACACGTCAATAATGTAGTTAGTGTCACAGTATGTTTTCTGTCCAGAATGTGTATTTCTTTGCTTTTAATTGCGAACATGAAAAACGAGGTCATGTCTTCTCATTAAACACAGCCTACCTTCCAGCAAGTCAGTGATAACTTGTTTTTAAAATTTTTGGATTTCAGGACTGAACCTTAACGAAATAAAATTGTTAATGATATGGAAATATGGCTTAATTTTGGAGACTTAAAACCTATTATTGGTATGACTGTGAAGATTTTTTCATACTATATTTAAGCCAAATTTGGTACTGGTAGACAAAGTATTTCCAGAGAAAATGGCAATGCTAAAGTTTACCACGGACACACGGACACACAGACACACACACACACACACAGACAACGGAACACCAGGTTATAACATAGACTCACTTTGTTTACACAAGTGAGTCAAAAACATCATACAGTGCTAACCTCTGATAACATGTTCAAGAGATATTCGTCATAGAATATCAATATTTGTAACACCGGTACAATTTCAAAAATGTCATACAGTGCTAATCTCTGTTAACAATAACATTCTAATGCACTTCTCTCTGCACTTTTTATCTAGGTTGCAGTGTGTGAAATCACGCTATCCACAAATTTCTGTGACGATACTGTGAGAGTGAGACAGAAGCACATACACATGCTCACTCATTCACCCCCCTCACACACACAAACACACACGAACATACAACCACTCACACACATCATGTGAGATTGGTACAATTGTATGCATGCACTCAGGAGCATGGATGTTAGTATGTGCATGTGTGTCACATGTATGTAAATGTGTCCAGTATGACTCAGTGTGTGTGTGTGTGTGTGTGTGTGTGTGTGTGTGTGTGTATGTGTGTGTCTCTGTGTGAGTGTGTGTGTGTGCATGTGTGCACATGTGTGTGCATGCATGTGTGCCTACATAAGCACTACATGTATGCGTGTGCGCATGTTTAAGTGCATATATGCCAAAATGCAGAGCATGTATATCTGTTTTTAAAAAAAACTTGTGATCTGCTGTGTGTATAGTTGTTGCTGAATGCTGTCAACACTGTGTGTGGTTTGACACTGACTCTTTCTTGATCCAAAGCATCTTCCAGGGCATCCAGCTCTGGGGACAAGGACTCCTTGATGACGGTTTTCGTGGCAAACTCCAGCTTGGGAGAAATGCCCTGAAAAATGCACAGAAAAGAACATTTAGTTTATTTATCAGAGACTGATATAAGCTTACAGTTGGACCAACAGCAAGGTGAGAGCTGTATGATCAATGGTTTCTCCACTGCAATGGGAAGTCATTTACAGCTTAGTCGTTTGTGAAGGACTACCACTCTTCACACTAGGAGGCTAGAATGAACAGGATCTTGGGGGGCAAGATGGCCTTTGGGGATTATTCCAACTCTGAATGTTCTAAATCCTTCTTGGCTCTTGACTGAGAGAGTGGGGATGATATAACTTGGGCAAGACACCCTCCACTACAATCAAATCTCGCCCAGATATCTAGTCAGGACAACAGTTGCTTCCTCTGATGTTATGATGGTCATTGTCAAACACACCTATCATATTTTAATGTGCTGGATAAACATTGTACTCACAGTCCATCCAACTGCTCAACTGCAAAACAACACAGTTAATGACACATTATCTTAACTATCATACTTCTTCAGACAAATAAGACTAGGCTTTGCTGAAGACATCTGAGCCCTTCTGCTTAATTCAACATCCCCAGGTTACAAAAAAAAAAAATCATAAAGAGGCCCCCAAATACTGCAAAACCACACCAAAAATCATTAAAAAGGCAAACCATACACACATACTTTGTGTAACAACAAAAATGTGCATGTCTGATGGGCACCACAGAATAACAGGTGCAAGCCATTTGCACAAATCAAGAATCCCCGAGGTACAAAAGTACACACACACACACACACACACACACAATATGAATGAATAACATACACTCAAATTATGCAAGCATAAAAAAGAAACATCTAAAGATAATTTCATAAATCAATCAACTGCCTGATGGAGTACCGTAAAGTGCAGTCTATAAGCCGCGACTTTTAACCCCAACTTCAAACTCAGCGGCTTATACAATGATGCGGCTTATCTGCGGATTTTAACGATCCCGGGAACGTCACGTTCTCGTCTATTCTTAGCTGCCCTTCAACTCACCAAAATCATAAATTCTGTCCATGAATTTTTGGATGAGCTTCAGGATAGTGTGCTAACTGTTCGTGTTTTATAAATCAAATCCACACACATTAAAGCCTTCAGATCAGCATTCAGTTCTACTCTGCTCAGGCGTACACCTTCATCATGCCAAAAATGCGACGTTATGCCTATGATGCAGCCTTCAAATTGAAGGCGATCAACCTAGCAGACGACAGTGCAAGCGACGAACCAGCAGCGACCTCCACCTTCATGTTCATGAAGTGAAAGCGAGGCTGAAGTCAGTGACAAGATGGTGGAGGAAGTTGTACTGGTTCTCTTCAACTCGGGCACTGAAGATGAAGATTTTAGTGCATTCAGTGAGCAGGATGATGTTGAATAAATGTGCCTATCCCTAAATTATGGATCTTATTTTCATTGTGTGTTGGGTTTTTTTGTTTTTTGTTGTTGTTGTTTTTGTGGCACTAGCAGTATTTTCGCTTGCTTTTCTTTGTGTTGTTCCCGCTTGTGTTTATTTCATAACCTACAGTATCAACAGCTTTTCTGTAGTATCAGTATGTGTTCCGGTACCGGAAATAAGTGCGGCTTATAAACCGGTGCGGTTTATGTATGTATAAAGTTCAATTTTTTCCAAAATTTAGCGGGTGCGACTTATATACCAGTGCACTCAATAGACCGAACTTTACAGTATTTATCTGATTTATGAAGCGATGAGTTACTTATAGACAAATTAATCAACAGCAATGCTTTAATCAATTACACTCAAGGCCTGACCATCACACTGGGTTTATGTGAAGGTCAGGCATCTGCTATTTTTCTCCCCAAAGCAAACGTAGTGCAGCACATATGGAAGAGTTCACACGCTTTTGACACCTCCGTGAAACTGCAACAGAAACTGAAACTTACGGGAAAGGCCACACTTCTGGTGAGGAGCAGCTCACGATCCGTGGAGGAATAGGTGGGTGCCAGCGACGGGAAGGGGAAGAGGAAATCACGGGCGAAGGCAGAGTACGACGCCAGACGGACGGCGCCATCTCTGTACTCTGACAGCTGCAGGAGTTCGATGACCACCACTTCATCTGAAAGCCACAGGAAAAGAGAGTTCTTTTAGGGGAAGGTGTGTGTGTGTGTGTGGGTGTGTGTGTGTGTGCCAGTTACTATGTCAGCGTGTCTTGGGCAAGTCAAATCTGGTGGAGACCATCCCTCTCCAGAGTAGATTTTCTTGTTGGGTTTACTCCCCATATACGGCAGGAAGTACTGGGTTGCATGGTTACCAACAGCGAAGAAGAGCATCTGACCTGACACTCAAAACAATGGACTGACAACATTACAGAATGAATGAGAAAACCAATGGCAGAGACCCAGGCTCTGACTTCCAACCCACAGACCTGGAGGAATCCAGTGAACAGTTGTTTTGTATTTGTATTTGTATTTCTTTTTATCACAACAGATTTCTCTGTGTGAAATTCGGGCTGCTCTCCCCAGGGAGAGCGCGTCGCTATACTACAGCGCCACCCCTTTTTTTTTCTTTTCTTTTTTTTTTGTATTTTTTCCTGCGTGCAGTTTTATTTCTTTTTCCTATCGAAGTGGATTTTTCTACAGAATTTTGCCAGGAACAACCCTTTTGTTGCCGTGGGTTCTTTTACGTGCACTAAGAGGCACTCTGAGGCACCCCAATGACACTTCATAGAGTTAAAGAAGAAGGAAAAGGAGAAGAAGAAAGGAAGTTATGATGGAGGTATCCATCACTTTTCAGGGTATATATCTCTTCCATTTCTAGGAGTATGCACACGAGAGTTCCTTGCTGGCATGAGTGGAACAACAAACTTTAGAAACAGAGATCAAGTTTTTTTCAGGTTAACTTTAATAAAGGATAACTTAAATCTTCAAACAGGAAAAGTCAAAACTCACCTTCCAAATAGTCAGACACTTCTGCAGGATCTAAGGCAGAGTAATATGTCTGAAAAGAAAACATATATACATATACATATCTGTGTAGATTTGTACATATCTATCTATCTATCTATATCTATCTATCTATATATATATATATATATATAAAGGCTACATAAATTATTTACCAGATGCAATCGCTATCTAAAAATAAAAGTGGGCTGGGAGGGTATTTGACAGATGTATACATTCAATAAAAAAAAAATTTCCATAAAATTTACATTCCACAACATGCAGACTGCCAGTTGGAATTATTCTGGTCAAATTTTGGGTGGTAATCTCACTGCTATAACCAGTTCTGTCTATTGCCCTCCCCACTCCCCTCCATCTCCCGATCTGAGAATCCTGTTTTTAGTATATTATATAAATAAATCATGCACAATTAATTATATATGTGCATTTCTTTTCCACAGACTTGTGCTATTCTAATATGCATAAAATATGACACTCACTTTATCTGACGCTTTGTCTCTCAGACATATTTATACATGTGAATGTGTGACTGTACGTAAACACACACACACACACACACACATGAACACACACAGAAATCAGGTTCAGACCTTCTGGAAGCTGAACTGTTCATGGATGAGAAGCGGGAAGACAGAGGTTTGAAGTCGTGTGATCCTGTGGCTGTCCAGAAGAGAGATGCTGAGGTATACATCCTCCTTGCTTGGCAGCCATACGCCTGGGGCTGACACCTGTACATCACATTTAGAGATTTAAAAAAAAAAATTTAAGAGTATTTCTGGCCCCTATCCGACATTGATTTACCAGTATATATAATAATAATAATAATACTGTACATTTATATAGCGCCCTTTCTCACTTAGAGCTGAGGGCGCTTTACATGAAAGAAAAATATTACAAGTGATATGAAACATTCATGGCCACTCTTTCTCAAAAAACCCTCCTCCAACTCACACTCTCCCTTTCTCACTCTACATACATCCAAAGTGAGCTAACATGGATGGTGTTGGAGAAAAAGAAGCTGAGAGTACTTATAGATAGGTTTTAAAAAGATGAGTCTTTAGTGATGAACGAAAAGCAGAAATAGAATCAGATGCATTGTGTTGATAAGGAAGGTTGTTCCAGATGTGAGGAGCAGCAAAGAAAAAAGAACGTCCACCATAAGTTCTTGTATTGATGTGAGGAAGTTTCAAAATGTAACCGTCAGAGGAAGAGCGGAGATTTCTTGTGGGAGTGTAAACACTGATATGGTCAGAAAGATAAGTAGGTCCTGCGGAGTGGAAAGCAGAATAGCAGAGACAACACAACTTTGTTTATTTAATTCTGGCTTCAATGGGGAGCCATTGTAGAGTGGCGAGGTGAGGAGAAATGTGATCAGTACGTGGGACTCTGAGAGTCAGATGGGCAGCATTGTTTTGAAGTTTTTGACATTGTTGCTTACAGTCCAGCTGACAGCACAGGGACATGTCAGGAATGTTAAAAAAAAAAAAAAAAAAAAAAAAAAAAAATCAAGAATACCACACAAAAAATTCAAAGCGTCTGAAGCTTTCAGACTTAAACATCACTTCCAACAACAGAAAAAAAAAACACTTTAAAAAACAACAACAACAGGGCAGCAAAACATTCTTGTCAATGGTGGTTGATATCATGGTGTGTGTGTGTGTGTGTGTGTGTGTGTGAAAGTATGTGTATCTTTGGGAGTATATTTTGTGTGTGTGTGTGTGTGTCTGTGTGTGATAGAGAGAGAGGGGGAGCAGCCTGGGTGTGTGTGTGGGGGGGGGGGGGGGGGGAGAAAGAAAGCTGCTAAACTAAAAACATTGACCTAATTCAAGGTGTAGAATTTTAGAAAGTGTGTAAATGGCGAGTATATATAATATATATCTATAGATATATACATAATCAAATATTATTTGCCTTGAAATATTCAGAGTAAAAAATATGTAACACAGAGTGACTACATTTAAATCAAATTTCACAGCAGAATTGATTATCCAATCCAAAAATTCAATGAACAGGCTTCAAAAGGCAGTGGGGTTTTTTTTTGTGTTTTTGTTTTTTTAATCCAAAACTAGTAAACCCAATGTTCAGAGGGGTATGTCAGCACAAATGCACTTGAAACAAAACAAAGAAATTTCAAAGTCTGAAAACATAAACTTGTGCCAATCTTATGAAACCGAAAGTCCAATGTGACCAACATACATAATTTACAAAAAAAAAACAACAAAAAAACCACAAGTGTCTGTGGTAAACAAAGCAAAGATTTTTGCTTTGATCATGAAATCATTACATTTCAAAAATGTTTTTCACTGTTTGCAAAAGGAATGATATGTAGATCCAGATGTTTTCTTAAAAAAATTTAAATCATTCTATGAAAGGAGAAGTAGTTTTAAGGTATAATATCTACACACAGACTGATCAACAACCAAACAAAAATCAAACACAGTGTAACTTGTTTTGTACTTGGAAAGCCTACACAAATTACCCACACTTTGCAAGTAATAATACACAGACCAGACAGGGAAGCACGGTGGAACAAGAAGTGCTTTGGCTTTAAGGCTCATATAAACAGGTTTTAGGAGGCTATGGCTCCAGGTACACATGTATCTTGAGAAAAAAATCAACTTTCTTTAAACTTTTTATTTGTAATACTTAAACTAACTTTGAGTATTTATGGAGCCCACCAGAAGTTACCAGTTTGAAGCCTCATGAATTGCATAGCTTAAAATATAATTATTTTTTTTTTTAAAGCTTCACTGCATTGAATTTGTGAAAACTAAATAACTTATTTGTTCCACAAAGTGCCATCTGCATCAATTAAATATTTTGTGTGTCTTTTAATATTTTTTAAGTTAGTTTTTAATTAGCAGTTATTTTTTCTTTCACTTGAAACACATGAGTAACAGAAAGTTCTCCACACAGTGACAGTGGTTTGTACAGTATATTAGTGGGAACAGCAACAGCAATAAATGAATAAGTAATGAAAGGATGTAGCATGATAAACTTAGGAGTAATATGGAAAAAAGTAGAGAAAAAAAATCTCATTTGTTTTCATTTTCTATTAATGCATTCATGTTAAAGTGAAATCAGTTTCTATAAATCCTACCCATGGACCAAGTGACTACACACACACACACACACACACACAGAGAGAGATCTGGCCAGCACTGTATTCAACAGAATTTTTAAAGTGGAAATACTTTATCCTCACATTAAATAAATACATCCTTGTTTTTAATTCTGGGCAATTCTTGAACAATTTGAAAATTTTAGATTGACTCATGCTGATGCTTTTGTATCATGGATATATTTTTAAAAATTTCTTGATTGCTTAATTTTTATCAAATTTAAGTTAAACTGAACTTGAACTTGACAAAATCAGTGTGTAGGCCTTCTGGCGTTTACACGGTCCATACGCTCCTACTGTTACTGTGGCATGTGTGGGTAGTATAATGCCTACAAACTACCAGAGACAAACTGGATCGTAGACAGTTGAACTGCCTTTCCAAAAAGCGTCAAGCCTGCTTTTGAAACTGTTAACTGATGGGGCTGTGACCACTTCTTCAGGTAGGCTGTTCCAGGTGTTCACAACTCTCTGGGAGAAGTACCAGCTGCGTACTGTAAGCCTGCATCTAATCTTGGCCAGTTTCAGGGAGTGCCCCCTGGTGTTCCGACTGGTGTTTAGTTCGAGGCGAGGTCTGTCTGTATCATACAAACCATGTAGGTACTTGTATACATCAATCATGTCACCTCGTTTCCTTCGGTGCTCTAAGCTTGGTAATTGCAGTTAGGCCAGTCTTTCATTATATGGTTTATTTTTGATGCAGGCCAACAGCTTAGTGGCTCTATGCTGGACATCCTCAACTTTGGTGCACAATGTCTTAATTGTGATGGGGCTGCCATACCGAGTGTCCATATTCCAGAATCGCTTGCACAAGGCTTTTATACAGCTGAATGAAAAGATCTGGGATTAGGAAATCAAATGTTTGTTGAATAATTCCCACCACTTGGTTAGCCTTTCTTGTTGTTTTACCGACGTGTTCTTTGAAACAGATCGAGGTCCTTGTCAACAAAGATGCCCAGCTCTTTTTCAACTGCACTCTCTTGTAGGCGGACATTGAACTCCTCATCCCTAGTCCCTTTCATGTAGTACACTGCCTCAGATTTCTTGGTCCCAAGTTTCAGGACATGGCATTTATCTGGATGGAAATGCAGAAACCATTTGTCTGACCATTCCTGTAGACTGTTAAGGTCATCCTGCAGTGCTTCTATTGCCTCAGTTGTGTCGCTGCATTTATTGACTTCAGTGTCATCAGCAAACATAAAGCCAATTTGCCTTCTAAGTTCTGGCTGATTTTCTTCTTTTTTAAGTTTTTAAGACACTTCTGCCTTTCAGTATAATCTACCTTACCCCATACAAATATTCTGAATATCTGTTTAGAATAACAAGTAATGAGGGAATATGTGTCAGTGCATTACTGAAATTCATAAACTCTTGTGTCAAAGAAATACTGGTTGGAGTTGTTTTTTTCTTCTTCATAATACAGATTTTTACTTTTTTTTCTTTTTTTTTTCCATTTTAGCATTCACATGATCAGTCTGCTTCTGTGAACCATATACCTTCGTTCGGAAAACAAGATCCGCTTTACAAGGCGAGGCGATAAGCGCTAAGAGACTTAGTGCCTGGACATGATGGGGCTTGCACAAAACAAGGTCAAGCCGAACTGGGAAAATAGTCAACACAGCCGGCGGGAAAAAATAAACACAAATAAAACACAAAACATCGAAAAAATAATGAACCGATTTACAGCCATCACCTACCGCATGGATACTCAGCTCAACACAACAACGCAAGGCTCTTCTAGGCATGATGCCGGTTTTGCAGTGGCTAGGATAGCTCTAAAAGGCAGCGTTCCAACCCTCCTCGGCGTACTGTGGGCACGTCACCGAGATTCTTGCCAGTCCCGAAAACCGTCCTCCCCGTTGCAAGGGACGCATTCTCGTTGGTCGCGGGAGTACCTTGAGATTCGTCAATCTCTATTGTTTATACTTTCAAGTGTTTGTGTCCGTGTTGCACGCATTTTATGGCATATAGAGTTATTTTCTTTTATTCTTATATGAATTTGACATGCCATTATAGTTTACAAAGGGCATTTCTTTAATGTGTTTTAAATTCTTTAATAAACTACATAATAAATTCCCCTAAAGTATCGACAATTCTCGTTTCTCAACGCGCAACTACGTCCCACAATCCACAGATTAATCATTTCCGGTTGAAAGAAGGTAAACACAAGACAAAATGGCAGAATACGAAGCTGTTCAGAAAGGTGGACTTAAATTGAAAGGAGTTTCTGATCATGGCTCGAAAAAGTATGTATGGAAATTACGTAATTAATTCACTTCAAATAGATACAAGAATTCTTACGGAGGTCTGTTGTGTTTAAATTTTAAGACAAATAAAGGGCACAAAAAAGATAACACAGAAAATGAGTCCATGAAACAGTTACAAAAGTGAGTGTGCAGTGCTTTAAATTAATAAGTCCAAATTGTACATATACCTGAGTACAAGTATGTTTGATGTATATGTGAAAATGGTTAGATATGCCTTGTGACCACTACTCATTCCGTCTTGAGCAACAACAAAAATGTGGATATTGCCCTTTTGCCGCCTTCTTCTTCTGCTTCTTTCTTTCTCTCTATGAACATCCACCATCATCATTTTGATGATACTCGTACTGTCGTAGTCCAGATCATAAGTTATAACTGTAAAAGTTACTTTGCTGTCCCAAGTTCTTTGCTTTGTAAACTGTGAGTGTGACAGAACATGTCATCTCATTTGTTCTGACCCCTTTTGCTATCAGAAATTTATGCAAAATCTTCTCACTGACAATATCAGTGTACCAAGGACTGTGCTCCAAGGGATTTTAATTGAAAATAAATATCTACAATTTGTCCTAAATCAGCTGACTCTATACAAATCTATAGTAATAATGATGGGTGCAGTATGTTTTGTGTGTGTTTATGTGTGTTTTCTTCAGTTTGAGGATCTTCTTTTTCTTTTTCTATTCACAAGATCAGATAATGAAGTATAATGTTTTACTTTTTTCAGAAAGAAGAAGAAGAATAAAGAAAAGGAAAAGTTGAAGGAGGCGCTGGAACAGGACACACAGTTGGTGGCAACAACAGAGAGCCCAGTCTCCAGAAAAACAAAGGCAGAAATAGCTTTTGAAAAGAGGAAATGGAAAAAGGTAACATTTATTGATTACTTTTAACTGTAAACAGTTGAGTGCCTATAAGACGTCAGCTGGCGTCCTGCAAAAAGTGTTGCCATAATTAATACCTGTAAGACGCCCACAGACGTCCTGCATGTATTTCCTAATTTCTGTTTTTCTTTCATCAGAGTTCTGTACTGCAACAGTGCTAACATAAACAGACCTGAATGGTTAGTGTAATGAGTCTAGCTTTAAACATGCTATATAAGTGAGCATTCATAACTTGGTGGACGACCATTTCTTCTCAATAATGATTTGTTGACTGGACCACTTAGAGCGCGCGTGTAAAGAGGTTTGCCTCACATGCCAAAAATGTGTCAGACACTTCATCAAGTGAAGACAATGGTCTCTCAGTCTCAGTGGATTTACACAACTTTGCAAGCAGTGCTGAAGATGGGGTATAACAATGATAGATAGATCTATCACAGTGATAGATAGATCTGTCTTCCCTTATGATTGGTTCAAACTCGAAGGTAATGACATCAACAAAAGTGACAATAACATCCGACTTCTTCTTCAGTCCATCTATCAAATCAGATGTCCATTTCTGAGCAAGTGACCATGATTGACAGTGAAGGCACAGTACTTTTATATAATCTGAAAAGAGTGGGAGGAAAGATAGAGGAGTGGCGTAAAACGACAGGTCAAAGGCCAGACAGAGGGCGTGATAGAGTACGCATCGTCCAAATGTCAATGAATTGTCTGTTCACAGTGATCAACTGCCATGAATGGCAGCAGCCAGTCATCCATGATTTTCTTGAAACCTGGTTGACAGACAAGAAATGGGAATCATATGGGTTTTTTTTTTGGGGGGGGGGGGTTCAAGCCTTTTTGTCACTGATCAGTTGACTGATATATTTATAAATATAAGCAGCCAAACCGGATAAACAGCAGACATTTTGTCAGACCAGTTAGAACCTGGAGGAAGAGAATATCATCAAAGCACTCTCACCTGTAAAGGGGAGTGCTCTTTTGTGTAAAAGAAGCTTGATGGCTCACTATTTGAGAATGTGATTGACTTTTTATGTTGACGGAACCCACATGTCATTGCTGGGACAGTTATTCACTTACATGACTATAAACTTGTATAAGTGTTGTGATGCATGACAATAACTGAATATGTTTTGTGATTATTATCATAAACTTATAACCCATCAAATTTTGTTTTAAACTTATCAGACAGGAAGCATGCTATTTCTAGCTGTATTTCATTTGTTTTCTTTCTGGGCGTGATTCTGTGATGGTTGAAATAGATTTTTTATGCATAAGAATTATTATCTTCACCTTGGTTTGAAATGCATGAAGTTATCTTGATTTAAAATGATTATGAAAAAGCCCGGATTTAGAATCCACATTCATTTTCCGTCATAAAAATGTTTACTTTCAATGTTTCATTCTGTATCTTCTATATGGCTATAGCTTTTGTGCTTTTTTTGGGGGAAAACACTTTAAAAAAAAATTGGGGGGGCACTGAACTGGTAAGGCGTGTGCATATTTTTGGTGATTTGGAAGATGTTTACAGAAGTTGGGTTTTTTTGGAAATTGTATGTGTATGTGTGTGTGTGTGTGTGTGTGTGTATATATATATATATATATATATATATATATATATATATATTATATATATATATATATATATTATACGAAAAAAAAACGACAAGAGGACTTGAATTCAAAGATGAAATGAATCAACTTACAAAGTTATTGTTTTGTGTTTATCTCCCTAAGTTCTTTTTTTTTTACACAAGTGTGCACACACACTTCTTTTACATCACACTTAAGTTTTTGAAAAATACACACTGTTATTAATGTTGCTTTTTTTCCTTTCTTTTTTTTTTTTTTTTTTTTTTCCATCTTTCTGTCCCTCACATACTTTCTCTCACTTCATCAGCAGTAATGTAATGGTTTTCTTTTGTTTGGGTTTTTTTCAGCTGGAAGAGCAACTTGTAGACAAAGCAGGAAAATCACACAAAGACAGAATCATGGTAAGTTTGAAATTTAATAGATGATATAATAAACTGTTGTTCATGACATGGTCCGTTTTTGTGATGCAGTTGCTTCTGTTGCTGCAATATTATATCTGATGCTGTTAATATGTTTGTGTTAGAAATAAATTCTTTGCAGTGTTGGTCTGACATTGATGCTGCACATTCATCAGTCAAGTTTCTAAACTAAACAGTATTTCACTGTTTGTAGTTGTTTGTTTGAGGAAGCTGTTTTATTTAGCAGACTACTTTAGTATTTACACTGATGCAGTTCATACTGTTTTCTTACCACTAATAATAATGATGATAATGGATACTTATATAGCACACTATCCAGAGATCTGCTGTAGGTGCTTTACAAAAACACTTACGTTTACATAACGCTTACCACTCACACTTACTGAAGGGTGAAGAAGCACCTGTGTGTTTTCTATGTCATGAGCACCACACTGTTTACCATTTTATTGATAGCAGGCACTGAAAAAGAACCTACAGCAACATCAGTGTTGTCCTCTGGCAAATTTCTGTGGAAGAAATCCACTCTCATTTAGTAAACCATCACACATTTCTGTTTGAATTACCTACTTTCTGTCTATTTCACACAGTCTTTTATAAACTAGCACCACATGTCAATATTTCTGCGGAACTTTTGACACAACTCCTGTCCTAGAAGTGGATTATGGTTTTACGAATGTAGTTTTTAGGAGTCACAAGATGATGAACTGACAGTAAGGATGAGAGTGCCTTTAACGATAAGCAGATGGGAAGATTTTTTTTTTTTTCTGGGGGAGGTGTGTTTCATAGGTGCTGAAAAGAAGAAAATCATCATACATCTGTTGAAGCAAGATTTGTGTGTATGTGTGTGTGTGTGCAGGATTTCAACAGTTATCTAGATTCATTGACAGAACATTTTGACATCCCTAAAGTGAGCTGGACCAAGTGAAGACATTCAGAGTACCCAGTCAGGACATTTGCTGGGCAGTTCTCAAGGACATCTATCCTGTTGCCTGATGATTTTATCATCGAGAAGGCCCGACAGATGGCTAAGACTTGTGGAAACAAACTGGATATCCAGGGCTCACTGGCCATAGGTTTTCCTTTTCCTCTTTAATTTGTGTGTGTGTGTGTGTGTGTGTCCAAAGTGTGTCTGCTTCCTGAATATTAATTGTGGGGAGGGGGGTTTGGGAGGGGGGGGGGGTATAGAGACCAGCAGATATTTACATGTTGTATAAGATCTTATCACCACTGAAATGGATTCTCAGATGAAACATTTTCAACTCCCTGAAGTGGAACAAGAAGTGGGCATCTCTTGGTGCAAGAAGGCTGTCTGATGGCCTGGAAATGTATGTAACTGAAAAAACAAAGGTATCATGGATGGAAGCAGTCAGGTTGTTCAGAACCCCCTGCCTGCAGGTGTGGTTGTTTTTGTGGGTTTTTTTCTTTGGAGGATTGTGGGTGGTTTGAAAAGAATTATTTCATTCAGTTTCATGTAGGTATATTATTAGCATGTAATTTATGTTGCTCGAGAAAGTTTGTTAGGTGCTGGTGTGAGTTTTTTGGTGGTTTTGTTTGTTTATTTGGTTTTGTTGTTTGTTTGTTTTTTTGTTGGTTGCTTTTTTCTTTAATGGAAAGCTTGACATCTGATCCAGTCTCTTATGAAAGAGGGGTATGATTTCATTATCAAAATACTGGCATTGAGACCTTGGAAACAATTTCTTGTCTTTGAAAAAAAGTTTTATTTGGCATCAATTTCTTTTGTAAATTGTATGGGAACAATGTAATGAAACTTGATTTTTAGTCAGCAATGGAAGAAAAAAAACATTCTCATTGCCGTGCACTGTTTGTTTGAAGCAACAGGAATTGTCAAGCTTATGTACAATGAGTGAAACTGAGAGGGAAAAGACTTTTGATGCCTGAATAAAAATTGATGTGTTTTTTATGTATGTGTGTATAAGTGTTTTACAAGGTTTTGGTGGAGTTTAGTTACAAATCCATCTCAGAACATTCAATATTTGGGGTAATAGAAGTTGAAAAAGACAACAAAAATTTATTTGTATAATCTGAAATTGAAAATCATACAAACATAAATACAGCAGGAAAGAAAAAACAACAACTCTAAATTCTTTCTCTCTCTCTCACAGAGGTGTGCTACCAGGAAAGTACAAATCAGTTGGGTTTTTTGTGATTTCCCTTGCAGCTGTGCAACATGGCAACCTTTTCTTGCTTCATGACATAAAAAAAATGAGAGGTGTTCTTTGTAAAAAAAAGAAAAAAAAAGAGGTATTATTTTATGTGTGTGATGTATAATTTAAGAAGTAGACAGACATAGTGTTTTTATCTATAAGAGATACTTTTTTCAGATGTTCTGCCCTCGAA
This sequence comes from Babylonia areolata, assembly GCF_041734735.1. Taxonomy (NCBI): domain Eukaryota; kingdom Metazoa; phylum Mollusca; class Gastropoda; order Neogastropoda; family Buccinidae; genus Babylonia; species Babylonia areolata. The sequence continues at coordinate 10,559,697 of NC_134878.1, read as the reverse complement.
GTAGATAATGTGTGTATGGAAAGGAAGACAACAAAACTGAGAATTTAACAGAGAGGGTATTATGTATGTGTGCTTTAAGTGGGTGCATGTGCATTTGTCACTGTATCAGTAGTATTTGCTAATGTATCCTCAGCATCAGTGTGTGTGTGTTGCACAAAGACTAAGTGTGACATACTTAGTAAATGCACAGGCAGCAAAAGACAAACATGGAACTAGGAAGACTTATGTGAAGTATGTTTGTGTGCACACACATGATCACAACATCCTTGTTTGAGACAACGGAGTGTAAGACTGTTGTTGCTTCTTTTTGATTAACACTTGCATCCAAGTATGCGTGCTTGTTTGTGTATCCACAAGCAAATGTCCTTGAATGTTAATAAAATGTGAATACTTCTATACTTGTGGACTGCAACTCCCATGTTCACACACATGTACACATGGGCTTTAACGTGCATGAAGTTTTTTTTTTACCATCATTTATTTAGGCAGCCATACTGTTTTCAGGGGTGTGCATGCTGTGTATAATTCATTTCCATAACCAACCACTGACCTTGATTACAGGATGTTTAACATGCATTTGGTTTGCATGCATATTCACGTGAAGGGAGGTTCAGGCACTAGCAGGTCTGCAGATGTTGGCCTGGGAGATCGGAAAAATGTCCTCCCTTTCCCCATCAGGTGTGCAGAATTGAACTCCAGAAACGTGGGCAAGAATTTAGCTCTCAACTGTTTCTCCACCACACCCATCATGTATTCTGATTACTATGCATCTTACATAAACTTTCGCACATTTTGTGCGCATATCTGCGTAAGAAGGACGGATAGAAGGGACATTGGGAGAGAAAACAAGTCACCTCTAAGTGATTTAACTGTACAGGTGTGGAGGGAGTCTGGAAAGGGTTGGTGTAAGGGGAGCGAAGAAATAAGTGGATTTTAACTGCCCACAACAGTATTCTGAACACAGAAAGCACAGTTAGTTGAAAATCAATTTATTCACTTTTCAGCAAGAATTCCACGTACCACTCAGACAGACAAGTTTCAAAAACTGCACCTTAGAAAGATTATTACAAAACTGAGAATGTAACACACTCTGGCATGTTATATATATATATATATATTGATCATATAAGTAGGCACTTCATATATTTCTTACCCTAACTGAACACCTCACTATTGCGTGTGCCTCAGCATGTTTGATCCATGTGTGGGGAAAAAACAAAGCCTGTCGCAAAGCGGCAATAAAGTTGGTATCCGTTACTGTTCTTAACCCCTTGACTGCTGCTAATGAGTTCATTCGTCAGTGAAGACCTGTCACCTCACTGATTATATAAAACTGAACTTAAAGCCTACAGACCAGGGTGTCAGTCACCATTCTGTATTTGGATCATTACCTCTTGGATTACATTACTATTGCTCAGTAAAATCAGTTACACCACTGATTCTACACAAAACATTAAACTACCTTGTAAATGCCCAGTATGTAGTAAATGCCTGCTTACAATTTTGGTTAAAAACTGTCTAAAGGTAAAATTAATGCCCACCCCCACTTTGAAAAAAAAACAAAAAAACAACCCTAAAGAAAGAAAATTCAATTTGCTGTTTGTATCGTGGTCATGTTGCTTTTTCAAAACAGTGGAGGTAAAGATCTATGGATAAAGAATAGAACTCTTGCATGTGACATCGATTCTGAAATCATTCCATTCACTTCCCGCAAATAACAGGCACTGGAATTTCGAGCAAATGAGGAGTATAACAAAGGAGTCCTTGAAGATCTCTCCACGTCTTTATTAATCCATGAGTCAAGGCTAGGATTGTTTTATACTACATGATTGTCAGCACAACTAACATCTCTAGTCGTACAAATCTCATGAAGGCAGCAAATCAGTTATGGCACAAAAACAGGTTTCTAAACAGTATATGTACATCAGAAAACTAGTATTCACTGCATCACAAAACATGGCACACAAATGTCAAAAGAACATAAGAATCAAAGTAATGCCATTTCAAAAATGAAAAATGCAATATGGCACATCATGATAAACAACTCAAATGATAATGTATATTTTTTTTCTTCCAGCAATGTACATGACCAAATTAGAAACCTGCCAGACAGATCAAAACAGACTGAGAAAACCTGAGATTTGGTAGTGAATGTTCAATGCTTGGAAAACGTGGGGCTAACTATATCAGATACAATGCTGACTTGCATTTTTGAAAATGAGTTACAGCTTCTGAGAATTAATTTTGCATCCTTAGTCTGTTTGCATAATTTGTCACAAAATATGATTTGTATAAGACTGTTCTAAGAAGGGAATCATGCCACCAGAAAAATTAAATAATATTAAACAAATTTTATATGGTCATATTTTGCAGTTATCTTACCTTTCAAGTTTTCATAACACTACACAAAAAAAGAGCCTCTGCTTCAGAAACAGAGAATACAAACATCTCAATGATTAAGTATCTGTATGGGTGACGGTGTGTGCATGTGCGTTTGATTATGTATGCGTGCACATGTGTGTAAAATTTACTGAGAAGAGGAATATCTGATGGGAATACAATGTAGCCCAGAGAGATGAACACCATGGCCCCCTCTCATAACATACGGGTGAATGCGCACAATGATATTTATCACTGTAAACATAGCTGTCAGCATATCTCTGTGGGTGAGAACAACTAAGTGTGACACAGGTTTAGGCAATATTAAGGCACCATCTGGATTCATGCAATCTCACATGAACATTTCTTTTTTCTTTTCTTTATTAATTTTTTTTTAAATATAATTCCAAATATAATACAAGTTAAACCAGTTATTCACAAGAAAACATAAATATTCTACTAATAAGAAAACACAAGAGTTGTGGAAGAAAACAAGTGTCCGAAACAAAGCCATTCAGAAAATGAAATATTTAGGTGAAAAATAGCCTTGCAAAGATGCTCAAAGTGATGGGGGAAAAGGCAGAGCAGGACAGAGTAACTTTAATCCTCATCAGTGACAGCTTGAGGTCCACCGACTCTTTGACAGACATTTGTCGGACCTGTCACGCTTTGCTATTTACCTCACAAAAATATGATTTTCCCTCTCCCATTGCGATATAGCTTTCTATTCCATGTACATGCATATTCACAGTTTATCAGTCAAGAAATTGTCTAGTCAGAGTATATAAATGGTCAGACTGCAGCACAACAACAAAACTGTAGATCAAGATTCTGCCACCATTTGGAAAGTGAAAACATGATGAGTACACATAAATAGGATTTTAACACTTAAAAAAAAAAAAAAAAAAAAAAAAATGCTGCATGTAACCTTAGTTTATGTTGATTCAAACTGACAGCAAGATATTACCAAAGCTTGGCAGGCCTCTTTCCAGTGAATTTGCAGCACACACACACACGCCCACATGTTCACTCACATGTACACACGCATACATTCATGTGTACACACATACAGACATTCACACAAATGGAGCAACTTCTCTGAAATACATACATACATATATATATATATATATGTAAAAATAATAATAATTCTCATAATAATAATTTATGTGATTTCAGATTTTAACCCTGGATATTTTTTATTTTAAAAAAAGAGTTAAATCCAGTCTGCACAGCAAGAGTTCATCACTACTCTTTTCTTATCATCTCCTGCATCCAGAACTTCAGCATGCGAACGATGAAGCTTCTCACATCTGAAACAGATCAACATTTCTTAAAACTATGTAAGAAATGATTGGAATGCTCATGTACCATAAATATAGATGGTACTTGTCATCTTGCAAAGATCATAACTAATGAATGACAACATGATAAAATATCCAAGTTCAGTCTGTCAACCTGTCTGTTTACCTGAATTCTTAATGGTGTGTGGGTTTTTCCCTGTTTTTCTTTTTTTCTTCTCTTTTCTTTTAAATATTGCATTTGCTTCTCATCTGAACTTAGATGTACAAGAATGAAACTCAATCCTAGTAAGGATTTACTGCTTTCTTAGTTTATTGCTTTGTAAAAAAAAAAAAAAATGATATATAGAATTAAAAACACATACAACTTTTTTTACATACATTACAAGCAAAGAACACTCTCCACATATAATGCTACAACACACAAAATATCGTCCACATATAATACAACAAACACAAAAGACATCCTCCATACATATTACTTGTACACAAAACATCCTCCAAACATATATTACAAACTAACAAAACATATTTTACATTTAATATTACAAACATAAAACATCTTCCACATACAATATTACGAACACAAAACAACTTCCACATACAATATTAGATTTACTTAAAACATCCTCCATGTAAAACATAACACAGAGACACCACAGCAAAAAATTGGTTAAACTTTTGACTTTTCAGCCAGTGACCATGGTTCAAGGCCCTGTTTTAGCCTGTTGGTGTGTCCTTGGGAAAGACACTTTTTTTCCAATTTCCCTCGCTCCATCCAGGTGTGATTAGGTACCTGACTTTGATCAGGTTAAAACTGCGGAAGGAGACCACTGGCATCACCTTCCTTTGCCAAGCCCTAGACACAATGGATATGAATTCAGTACCCCTGATGGCTGCAAAAAGCAATGGGATCTTGAACCTTCACCTTTTTTTATACAGAAAACATGATGGGCACAACAGCCGAGTGGTCAAAGCTTTGGACTTTCAATCTGAGGGTCCTAGGTTCTTGGTAACACAGCCTGGTGGGTAAAGGGTGGAGATTTTTCCATTCTCCCAGGTCAACATATGTGCAGACCTGCTAGTGCCTGAACCCCCTCAGCATGTATACGCATGCAGAAGATCAAATACACACATTAACGATTCTGTAACCCATGTTAGCGTTCGGTGGGTAATGGAAACAAGAACATACCCAGCATGCACACCCCTGAAATCAGAGCAAGGCTGCCTTCATGGGTTCTTGTTGCTTATAGTCCAGCTGACCACACAGGGCCATATCAGGACTGTCAAACCATACAAATGCTCAACCGCGTCAACGCAAAACTGTCACATCTACAAAAAACCACTAAGACAAACCCACAAAACACAGTTCATGACACAGTATCCAAACCATTTAGCTCCTTATGGCAAATAAGACTAGGCCATGATGAGGTTTGCCAGTCATTCCGCTTAATTTTTCATCCCCAGATTACAAAAAATAGTAAAAGGAAAAAAACAACAACTTCAAAGCCAAACAAAAAAAGGCCATGATATAGGCAAATAACACTGCAGAATGGGCAGCTTGTGCCCATCGCAATGTTTACATCTCACTATCTAATCGCCAGAGCAAAACGGCACAGACAGTACATCATAAACTGCAGAAAAGAGTAACAAGTGTGAAGGCTTGCTTGAAAAAAGAAAGGGGAATGGACTGGGAAGGCAGAAAAAGAGACAACAGTGAAGGAGGAATAGGAACAGACAGTGATAGAAAAGAGGAAATTTCTAGCACAGAATTTCCAGAAGGCAGGGATGCTCTTTATACTGAAAGACCCCTGGCATCCCCACGGGGGTCTGCCTACATGGCAGGGTAAAAATGGTCATACACGTAAAAGCCCACTAGTGTACATTCGAGTGAATGTGGGAGCTGCAGCCTACGAATGAAGAAGAAGAAGAATACAGAAAACATCCAAGATACACATACCCAACCCTACCCACCTTAACCTTTTTATACAGAAAACATCCAAGACACACAGTCACCCACCAGCATCGTAGCCAAGTTCATTCTCCACGGATGCTATGGTGGAGGCTGCCAGGTTCTTGCTGCGTAGCACCAGCACAGACTTGGCACGGCTCAGTAGCTGCAGGTCGTGCCAACTGCCTTCTCCTGAAGAGCTCAGGCACCGGAGAACGGCCGTTGCTCGGAATCCATCCTCCTCCACATTCACTCCTTTCTGTTTGGCTGTAAAAAAAAAAAAAATTCTATGGCATAAACAACAGAAAAGTGAGAGCTGTATGATGATGGTTTCTTCTCTGCTATGTGAATTCATTTGAAGCTTAGTGTTTTGTTTAGGTGCAACGAAAGCGTGCTGTGCGCAAGGCCCGAGCAGCATGCACTGCCAGGACAGCACCCAGTCACTTGTGTCCCACATGTGGGTGAGCCTTGAGGGCCTGGACTGGCGTGATCAGTCACCTCCGGTCCCACAGCCACCGATCTTCCATTTGATTCTTGAAGTCATGGTCATCTTTGAATACAAAGAATGAATATGTATATAGTGTTCTGTGAAGGACTGCTGTGTCTCAAACTAGGAGGCAAGATTGCACTGGCTTCTTAGAGCTGCAGCCTTGGGGGTTAGGTGACCTTTGGGGACCTTCCCAGCACCGACCGTTCTAAAACCCCCTTGGCTGAGAGAGTGGAGATGTAACTTGGGCAAGACACTTTGCACTATAATCAAATTCCAGCCCACATCAAGACAACAGCTGCCCCTTCTGCTTCTCTTATGGTCATAGCTGGAATCGACTGACTCTCATACTTCTGCTCCTTCTGCGTTCATGGGCTGCAACTCCCACGTTCACTAGTATGTACATGAGTGAAGGAGGAGGAGGAATTTTGTTTAATGTCCCGTCACACATATCGGTGACTGAAGATATTTTGTTAAAGTATTTATGAATACATTTGAGTATTATCGGTTAGAATGGATGGGAGATGTGAATGAATGGAGGGTTGGGGGAAACTAGGCAAATGAGGGTGAAATGAGAGTGAAATTTGAAAAAAAATTCAAAATACAATTAACAATTACAAGAAATTAAAGGACTTCTTAAAAAAGAAGTCGTTAAACTGACAAGCCAAACAAGTGTATGACTGTTTTTACCCCGCCATGTAGGCAGCCATACTCCACTTACAGGGGTAGGCATACTGGGTATGTTCTGTTTCCATAACCCACCGAACACTGAAATGGATTACAGGATCTTCTGCTTGTGTATACGTACGAAGGGGGTTCAGGCACTAAACAGGTCTGCACATATGTTGACCTGGGAGATCGGAAAAATCTCCACCCTTTACACACCAGGCGTCGTCACCAAGATTTGAACCCGGGACCCTCAGATTGAAAATCCAACATGTTAACCACTCGGCTATTGTCAACTGACTCTCATACAATACCCACAGCTACTTTTCATTTCCCTGCCTGGGCAGAGGAGCATTTTGCTCAGGAATCTGATCCCTGCTGGAGTCTGCACCATTGGTTCATGGTAAGTGCGTTAAATATATGTTTAGAGGAGGCTGGTGGGGGGGGCGGGGGGAGGGGGGGCGGGGCGGGGTCTCATCAGCTTATGAGATTATGAGCATTTTAATGGGGGCAACATTACGTCACTCACCTTCGCTGCGGTACACATCCCAGATGGCATCCAAAAACTCTGTCATGTCTTCGATCATTGTGCGCAGCTTTTCTACACTACTGAAAAGAACCAAAAAACACAACAGCTGAACATACATGTGATATGTAATACATTGCAGTCTTCTACTTTGGTTAACAGTAATAAAGTATGTGCTGGGTGCAGTGGTTCGTTACATCACATTTACAACTGAAATAAAATGACCAAATGCTGAATGTAGATTAATTATCATATTGACATGATAAAAATAAGAATCATTTAGTTTGATTTCAATGTAGCCCTTGCTTATGTATTTTGAGGCTGAACAATTCACTCACTGCAGAAAATGAATAAAAAATACACAAAAAAACAACAATAAAGCACACAAACACAAAGAGAATAAGCACACACACACACACACGCGTGCGCACACACACGCACACACACACACTCACTCTCTCTGGACAGTATCTTAAAAATATACATTATACACACCCATATAAATACATTCATTCATAAGCACACAATCAAACATATACACACATGCATATACATAAAATAATGAAGCAAATGAAAAAAAAAAATGTAACTTACAATTGCTCGTTTTCACTGGAGTAGATGAAATCCTTTGCTCTTTGTACTTCTAATTTACTGAGGAGATGTCTCTTTTTCTTCCTTCTCATTTTTTTCTTCCGTTTGTTGGTAAGGTCCAAGCCCACACAATGACTGGTTATCACAGCGCTGTCTGTGCCGTCTCTCTGCTCTCTGCCGACTTGTCCACGGTCCAGGCTTTCCAGTCGCATACGTTTGGGTGACCTTGTGTCTGTGCAAGACGAATCAACTTTAATATCCCTTGGGGAAAAAATGTGATCATAGAACAGAATAGAGCATGTCTTTATTACCAAGTGTTCAGGGTTAACAAGGAATATTGGGGGAGGGCATGAGGGGATGGGGGGTGTAGTTCATAACAGGTAAAAAAACATGTACTGAAAATCATACACAAACACAGATAGAATAGAATTTTGGACACATTCATGTGCATATCAATATAAGAACTTGTGCATGCACACTCATACACACAAACATGTTTAACATAAGCTGCACATTACCCATTACATACAGACGAGGCTGATAATAGACCTTCACGAAAAAGGTTATTGACTGCGCACTTCTCTTTAATCATACTGGATGACTGCGCACTTCTCTTTAATCATACTGGATTTGTTCAAGAGACAGGGGACTGCTTTGGGAAAAAAGCTATCGTTGCTCATACTCACTGTACAAACAAAACACACCGAAGAGACATGCACATTGTTTATTGTATTTGTATTGTATTGCAATTGCATTGCATTGGCTCTTTTGTCGAAACACTTTTTTCTGTATAACTGAAATTCGCACTGCTCTCACCTGGGAGAGTGTGTCACTATAGTGCAGCGCCACCTTTTTTCTTTTCTTTGTTTTCCTTTTTCCACCTGCATGTCAATGCATTTGTTTTCCTATCAAAGTGGATTTTCCTGCATTATTTCACCTGGAACAATCCTTTCGTTGCCCTGGGTTCTTTTATATACGCAAAGTGTATGTTACACAAGGACCTTGGTTTGTCATCTCATGTGAAAATAATTTTCAGAATACACCACCAGTATTTCTATTCCTACGTAATGCCAGGAGGAAAACAAGCTGATAATATCACTTAACTCATAAAAAGTTAACTAGAACCATCAACCATTTTGTCAAAAAAATTGTATGACTCGAATTACTCTGAAAAATGAGTTCAGTTTTTTCAATAAAAACTAAAGATTTGAATAACAGATTTCAAAATTTTCTTTGTTGTCTTCCTTTTCAAAATGCATGACACCTCACTTGTGCAGTATTATTCATAAGTAAATTTTCTGTTTAACATTTTTGGGAGAAGGTGATTGCCCAAAACCTTTAATGAGGGAAGAAGAGGGGAAAGTGAAAAACTTGAAACAAGATGTGACAGAGATTGATAGGGTGAAGGAGAACAGTGGGGCAGGGGCAGGGGCATGGGAATGAGTAGTGGGGAATGCAGACACATGCAGAGATAATAATCTGATTGTTCTATCAATCCAAACCAACATTCTGTGTGTGTGTGTGGTTGCATGTCTGCCTGTCACATTCTGATTTTTTTATTTTTTTTTTTTTTTACTGAGCATCAGTCATTCACATTATCAATGATTATGAAAACGGGTTATGATTTTGTTCGAGATTTTTAAATTTAAAACTTAAAAAAAAAAAAAAAATCTTGAAGCTAAGAACTCTTTTCTGACAGGTTTGCTCTGACAATTAAACCAAAACGAAGTGAAATAATCGTGGTGTGTGTGTGTGCGTGCGTGCGTGCCGTGCTTGTGTGTGTGTGTGTGTGTTCATCATTTCACGAAACGTTTTGTTCAGCATTCAACGAACACCGCAAGATTCTTTCTTTCACGGGGCCAGCATGCAGTCGAAGGCAGGCATGAAACACAAAATGGCCTCGTAGGCAGTGCTCGTGTAAAAGAGAAGCACAACTCCATGCCTTTCTTTCTCCTCTTTTGCGGTTGCCTCCCGAGCGTTGACCCGAGAAAGGTCAACAGCCGGCTGCTGCCTTTGTTGCAACAAAGCACAGGCTACGTCACTCTGTGAGCGCGCGACGAAGCTCTAACTTGAGACTCCGCGATCAACTACGCTTGTCGTGCGAGATGAAGTTAATCTTAACTCCACTTCGCAAAGGCTTTGCAGTCAGGCCTTTTGCAAAACAGCTTCAAGCTAACCACAATTCACTTTAAAGGCAAAAAGCAAAGAAATATAGGTCGGTTTATTTTTGACTGACCCACGCACTGCCGTGACCCAGTTCCACACAATCCCATCGACTTCTCAAAGCTAAGGTCATGGGTCCGGACTGACTGGCGGTTTCTGAGCTAATCAAATTACGAGTTTTTGTCAAGTCGCAAAATTTTTGCTACAATGCAATCACGACTGACAATAACTTATTTCCATCCAAAGGAAGCTACAATTTAAAATCTCACCATTCTCGGTCTCCATGGCTCTGAAAGAGCTACCCCAGAGGCGGATCAGGAGGAGAATAATTAGAAAACTGTCTGCGCATGAGTTGCCGAGTCTGCTCCGTCGTCTCGTCTCTTTTTTTTTTTTTTTTTCCTCCCAGGCAAGCGCCGCTTGCTGCAGCCAAGTGATGTTTTGACTCAACATGTGGTTCGCCCGCCCAGCGCACGTACTTTTGCCTGGAAGAAGAAAGAACGTACGTGAAAAGTGGGTCAAGTTTGGTGGGGTGAGGTTCTTTCAAGGGAAGTCGATGATGTTTTGGGTTGTGTTTTTTTTTTCGGGGGGGGGGGGGGGATGAGATGTGAGAGCAGTTTTGGCAATTAACGCCCCGGGGCGGGTGGGGGGGGGGGGGGGGTTGCCTGCTGCTGCATGCATGGTGGCTCATTGAAGTTCAGTTGAGGCTGAATCGTGTGGTTACTGTACAAACTTAATGGTGACTGGTGGGTGTCTTCTCCCTCCGTCCCTCTCTCTCCCCCTCTCTCAGACACACACACACACACACACACACACACTGCGCACCCAGTTTTAATGAACTGACAAATTCAAATTATTTTTTTCATCAATGCATTGGAAACTACCCGGAACTAGCGATAATTAGAAACGGTATATTCTACACTCTGGCTCATCCAGTGGACTATTTTGTGGCGAGAATTCAGTCTGGAAGCAATATCTGGCGTGGCAGCAGCGCTGGATTGACAGCTCATTGTCTGACTGGGATCTGTCACAGTATGAGTCTACTTCTAATCTGACTTAAAATCGATCCCGCGTGACATCAATGAGTAGTAGTAGTTCACGTTAATCTCTCTCTTCGATCATCAGTAGTGTACAAAGACCGACCGAATCCCTTGACTCAGTACAGCCACGGATACTGTACCACTATATGTGCTTGTAAAATCAATGCCGCACTACACGCAAGTACATTCATGGTCTGATAATTTACTGATCTGATCGTTCGGTTTCAATTATTGGGACACGCATCACTACAGACGCTTTCGCACTGTCGCGTCACACCGCACACACACACACACACACACACACACACACACAACACTGACAAACACACTGACACACACACACACACACACACACACACACACACAACTCACACACACACACACACACACACGTGACACTGCACTCACTGGCAGTGGTATCATCAGTATCCCTGACATGCCGCGCACTGACAACTGATGACACTGACACACACAAAAACTGAATTGGACACACACACACACACACACACACACACACACACACACATCGCCGCCGGGGCTCGATCCTCATATGCATACTCGCAAAGCTACTTTTCGCGTCAGTCAGTCATTAGCAAACATAACAGATCTCAGTGTCATCTGCACTTTAAATCCATCGGCTACATTGACAAAAACTCACAGGCTATGACTGATTTCATTCAAAGAGGAGAAGAAGAATGCCATGGGTATATTTTCTCAGTTTTAGTGTCACAGTTCTGAAATCCAGTGGCAGTTTTACAGCCCGGATGATTTTGATATGTTTTGAACGTGTGTGTGCATTTTGAGAAGTGAGTGGGGGAATAATCATGGTCACTTTATTATCATGAAGTGAGCACGCCTTTGGTTACTACTAGTAGGCCTATAGTGATTGTATTTGTTGTTCTTTTTTTTCTTTTTCTTTTTTACGGTTTTTCCTTCATTTGACTGTAATACCCCATACCTCAAAAGAGATGAACATGAATAAAGTTTTTCTCTCTGTCGTCTGTATACGCTCTCTCTCTCTGTCTCTCTCCCTCTCTCTCTCCCTCTCTCTTATAGCCGCAGGTAAGCGCTACTAGTATATAGATGTACATTATTTTTATTTTTTTGTTATTATAATTATTATCAATATATAAAACACCCCACCACCTTCTCCTCCTTTGATTTTTTTTTTTTTTTCGTTCGTTTCTCTTTCTGTTCTTTCTTTCTTTCCTGTAAACGTTCTCTCTCCTTTCGCAGAGAGCTGCATGTAAATAAAATAGAATAGTGCCTGAATGCTACCACTACTACCCTCTTCCAAGATATTCGTTCGTTCTTATCCCCCCCCCCCCCCCCCCCCCTTCTTCCATATCTCTCTCTCCAGTTTCCCTCATGTGTATGTGTGTGTGTGTGTGTTGGAAAAGGGTGTCAAGACCACATATCGTAGAATGCTGATTTTTTAGGTAAAGAAATCTGAAGCGACCAAGCCAAAACCACGGCAACAGTGTAAACTAACTGACTTGATTAATATCAGTTTACAAAGCAAAATCCTTGTTCACTGTTCGACATCACTGACTCTTTTTTTTTCTTTTTTTTTATAGGCTATACTGTACACGACCGGTACGCTGACAAACTTGAAAAACAAACACTAAAATCTTTTTCCGTTCTATTGTTTATCTTTCTCAAGTTTTTCTTCTTTTTCTACTATCATTTTTTTTAAGTTCAAGTTTTATGTCGGTATGGGAAAAAATCCTCGCCGCTGCTAACCAGTGACTCAGTCAAATAGTAATATGGCAACCCCCCTCCACAAGCTCCCAGAATGTTAATTTTTTTTTTTTTTTTTTTTTTTTTGGTCATACATGCCAATAAAACTGACACACTGAAAAGAGTTACACGTGACAGGATCATTATTGCAGTGCTATTATATCTATCATATCACTATAAAATCACCACACTGACCCGGCCCATTACCGTATTTTCTGCGGTATTGCCATGACCCAATAACCTCGATTGTGAACAGATGCACGTCAGTGTCATTTCGCGTCGTCACGGCAGAATAAATCTGTTGATGGATTGACGAAACGCTGATGACGGTATTGTGTACTCGTATAATTATGATATAGTTATTGTGCTCCGGCGTCACAGCGGCACGTCTGTATCAGTGTGTCGTGTGGGTTTATGAGTGTGCCGTTGTGCGTGTGCCCGTACGTATGTGTCAGTGCAGTGTGTATGTGTGTGTGTGCCGGTGTGAAGGGGGGTGGGGGGGTGTACAGTATGCGCGCGTGTATGTGTGTGTGTGCGTGTGAGTGCTTGCGCGCAAATTGTCACGTAGCCAAAACTTCCCCGCGCTCGTTTTGAAATGATAATTATTTCACTTTTAGAAGGCGTGAAAGACAGCGGTTACAGACACGGACAGAGGACCAGCAAGTTCGCCGGCACGCGGATTGTGGGCAGGGTGGGTTGTGTTTAAATTCCCGATCCCAGCGTCACTGAGTAAATCGAATTGAACGCGCGGGGACCCGCCGGATCCATGACTGTGAGCTTTATTCCGAAACGCTTAACTTGTGCGACTGACTTAACTTATGGTGCCTGCGGAATCTTTCTTAACTGCACATCATCCGTAATTTGCATTACTTCGCATTTAATTCTACACGCTCTGGCGGAGAGAGTATCTGCTTTCGTGGGTGCAGCGGAGAAAGAGAACCGAGCGCTTTATTAGGCATCGCCTATTAAACAACAAACAGGCCAATACTGCGTGTAGTATTGTGGCGATGTAGATATACAGCGTATCCGCTATGGTTTGAGTTTCAAGGACTTACGTAGGCGTCAAAGCTTGCAGACTGAACCACAAGTAAAGTACACTGCACGCACATAGGTATGCGTATCCCACCACCACCAACAACAACAATAATACTACTAACAACAGCAGCAATATAACCTTTCAGTGATCGACCAGCCCATTCACCCCAGGGAACGTCGATTACTCAGTCAAGCAATCAATCAACTGGGAACTGAAGAGGTCGATCAATAAGTGAACGTGAATGCGAATATATTTACAATAATCGATACTGAAGGGTATGAAGAAACACACACACACACACACACACACACACACACACACACAGTCCCGCTGGCAATCAATTACTAATCGGGTACACATACGGGAATAGGAACTCATCAAAACTGACATAGGTGTCGCAGGCGCGTGCGGAATTCTAACCGTAAAGCTCCAACAAGTCTGTGTGAGTGGATAATACGGCTCTCACCAACTGACTATAGAAAGCAAAGACAGTCTTTATAGAGAACCCACAAAAGCCTGCAGGGCGAAAAGGCCCACAGAGTGTCCGCTGCTAAGACCACAAGAGAGAAGTGGGCGGTGTAAAATAGTTACATACAGAGGCTCAATCATGAATGATCGCCGGATAGAAATACTGGGCATTGCAAGCTGTTACAGACGTGGAACTAATAGTCCCCAGACTGCTTCTGTTATCTCTGCAAAGTCCCAGACGTGGAATTAATAGGTCCCATTCTGTTATCTCTGTAAAATCCCAGACGTGGAATTAATAGGTCCTTTTCTGTTATCTCTGTACAGTCGTTCAGAAATGCACTGTGGAGAATGACGTGTGCCGTTCAGTGTGCCAATCCAGTCGGCGACAGTTCCCGCGCGCACACGCACACGCGTGCACGTACATGCTCGCCCGCCTGCCCCGGCGCCCGCCGCACTGATGCTCACACACACACACACACACACACACACACACACACACACACTGGCACCGTGACAAATAGATAATGCGCGCACACAGCAGGAACGTCTAGCTGTATGCCTACTACGGGCGACATTTTGCCCCGGGACTGAAGAGCAGCCCGAATTTCACACAATCTGTGTTGAGACATAAAGCAGCACAATACAATGCAACATAATACAATTCAGTACAAGATAATACAATAATACAAAGATGATAAAGTTGCCATGATTTAGTAACACGACAGTGCTGTAGTGGTATGTATGTATGAGGGGGTAATCCTGATGATACTGAATGATCAAATGATTGTTTGACTGTTTCATCCTTCGTCACACCGGCTATTATGATTGACGTTCATCCATTCGTTCACAACAGGCTGATTATGATCGACTGTTTCATTCATTCGTGCAAAGCTGGCTGATTATGATTGACGTATAATTAATTCGTTCAAAACAGGCTGATTACGATTGACTGTTTCATTCATCCGTGCAAATCTGGCTGATTATGATCGACTGTTTCATTCATTCGTGCAAAGCTGGCTGATTATGATCGACTGTTTCATTCATTCGTGCAAAGCTGGCTGATTCTGATCGACTGTTTAATTCATTTTCGTGCAAAGCTGGCTGATTATGATTGACTGTTTCATTCATTCGTGCAAAGCTGGCTGATTATGATTGACTGTTCCATTCATCCGTGCAAAGCTGGCTGATTATGATTGACTGTTTCATTCATTCGTGCAAAGCTGGCTGGTTATGATTGACTGTTTCATTCATTCGTGCAAAGCTGGCTGATTATGATTGACTGTTCCATTCATCCGTGCAAAGCTGGCTGATTATGATTGACTGTTTCATTCATTCGTTCAAAGCTGGCTGATTATGATTGACTGTTTCATTCATTCGTGGAAAGCTGGCTGATTATGATTGACTGTTTCATTCATTCGTGCAAAGCTGGCTGATTATGATCGACTGTTTCATTCATTCGTTCAAAGCTGGCTGATTATGATTGACTGTTTCACTACATTCGTGCAAAGCTGGCTGATTATGATCGACTGTTTCATTCATTCGTTCAAAGCTAGCTGATTATGATTGACTGTTTCATTCATTCGTTCAAAGCTGGCTGATTATGATTGACTGTTTCATTCATTCGTGCAAAGCTGGCTCATTATGATTGACTGTTTCATTCATTCGTTCAAAGCTGGCTATTATGATCGACTGTTTCATTCATTCGTTCAAAGCTGGCTGATGATGATTGACTGTTTCATTCATTCGTTCAAAGCTGGCTGATTATGATTGACTGTTTCATTCATTCAAGCAAAGCTGGCTGATTATGATCGACTGTTTCATTCATTCGTGCAAAGCTGGTTGATTATGATTGACTGTTTCATTCATTCGTGCAAAGCTGGCAGTTCAAAATCGACTGTTTCATTCATTCGTGCAAAGCTGCTGGTCAAGAATGATTGTTTCATTTATTCGTTTAAATATGGGTGATACTACTTATGAAACAAAGTTACCCGCGAAACATTCACAACGTCAGTCAGTCACCGACGGGAGAAAAAAAAAAAAAAAAAAAACTTGCTCAGGACACGGGTATTTTACTTTCAAGCCACAAGGGTACACGGGAATGAGAAGGGAAATGCTCTGTGCGGGTCAAGACAGTCAATGCAACATGATACCGGCACAAAAATAATAAACAATATCACAGATGAATCATCATCAGTTTTCATAAACGGCAGATAGACCAAACTTCTCAATTGCTAAATGCCGTTATCAGTTTGTGCAACATGTACCTACGTGCCAGACAATTGTTTATGCAAAGTCCTGCAGTAGATTGATGTGTAGGGTGTGTGTGTGTGTGTGTGTGTCGGTGAGTGAGAAACAGACAGACAGACAGAGAGAGAGAGGTTTCGAGTTGCCGGGGGTAGGGTTGGTCCAACAGAATTTCGAAGGCTACTAAAACTGAGATATTCATTTCAAATAGTTGTGCAGTCGATAATCCATTTCATTTCGCTCACTGCACTGCGTCGGCCGGGCTGGCCACAAGGCATTAAACGGGCACTAAAAACCAACTGACTAACCAGCTTGGACTGAAGTGTCACGATTTTCACTGAATAAAGCCCTATTCGTTCACCTTTTTCGGAAGGTCGCACGTGAGGCACTGTAAGGGAATGTATGGAAATAAACTTTAAACACCACCACGTACCCCCCACCCCCTCTCTCTCTCTTAGTCTTTGTACTATTATTCTGGCGGCTTCTTCAGTCAGTGTTTTAAACAGTATCCGTACCTTCTGAATTTCCCATGAGGGTTTTTTTTTTTTTTTTTTTTTTTTTCTGTTGTACCCTATCTCTCTCTCTCTCTCTTAGTCTTTGTTCAATTACTCTGGTGGTTTCTTCAGTTGTTTTGAACAGTATCCATACCTTCTGAAATTCCCCCCCCCCCCCCCCTTTTTTTTTTCTTTTTTTTCACCCTCCTTGATTTTCTCACTCTCTCCGCAGTCTCTCTGTCTGTCTCTCTCTCTCTGTTCTCTCTCTTCTTTCCTCTCTCTCTCACTTTTTTTTTTTTTTTTTTTTTTCCTGAGGCCAGGAGACGTAGGAGGGAAACTCATCCTCTCTCTTTATCTCTCACTCACACACACACACACACACACACACACACACACACACACACACTCACACACACACACACACACACACACACACACACTGTCCAAACTGGCACACACACACACACACACACACACACACACACACACACACACGGCACACACACACACACACACACACACACACACACACACACACACACACACACACACACACACACTGTCCACACTGGCACACACACACACACACACACACACACACACACAAGCACGCACGCACTATCGCTTGAATAATTATTTAACATTGAAGACTGACCGTGCGCTGAGCTTACTACAGCTTAACACACACACACACACACACACACACACACACTACACTACACTACACTACACTGTACTACACGGAAATGTGCATGCGCGCCAGAAAACACCTGGTAGTGTGATCGAAGCTGACGTCACTGACGTCACGTTGCCCCCAGTCATTTTGACTCACCAACGCCAAAGCTGTCTCTCATAATAGCCTACCTCTCGCAACGTGTTCCGAAGAGTGGTAGTTGTTTACCTGAATGGTTCTCAAAAAGATAAAGACCACTTCATCAGAGCGAACAAAAAACAAAAAAGCTTGAGAGCTAATTAAGGCTGCTTGATGGCATACAACTGACCCCTCCCTCTCTCTCTCTCTCTCTCTCTCTTTCTCTCTCTCTATTTAAAAAAAAATCTCTTTATTATCTTATCCCCCCCAACCCCCACAAAAGTTACAGTTACTGAATGGTTTTTAAACCATTCATATCACAAAAGGGGGGGGGGGGATGTGATTTTTAGTCAGTTGTAATCATTAGATCAGTTGCATATTTATACCGTTGTTTGCCAGAAATTTTAGCATTATTTCACTTTGCTCAAGAGAACTAAGAAAACTGCTGTCAAAAAAGAGAATCGATTTACCAAAGTATAGACAGTAAAGTTTGTGTATTCGTGTATTCGTGAAACTGTGCAGGTGCCCATGCAAGTAGTCAGTCCTTAACGTTTTGTGAACCCTGTAGGACATAATTTCTATGACCGCCCATGTTGTTTGCCGGGAAGATCGGCAAAGAACGCACACGACTCGACGACTGAGAAATGGCGGTCAGCCGTCACTGTCTATTGATTGCCAACCGGCAGAGCGTGTCGAAGTGAAAAGAACACAGTTATATAAGGCACTTAACTTGCACTTACCTGTCTCTGTATATCACTCAGTGAAACTCGCGGTGTAGAATATTACATTTACCTCTCTATCTCGATTGCCAGCTGGGTGGATTTTTTTTTAATGATAATAATAATCATATTATAATAGTAATTATATACGATTGTACATGATTATTATGATAATAGTAATTGTATAATAATAATTGTTCTATATGATTATTATTGTTGTTGTTATGACATCATACTTCTCCCTCTCTTTCCGCCCTAAATTTTATCCGAAAACACAGGATGTCACTGTGGTAACTTGAATCACGAGTTGGTTTTAATTTAGTCGACTGTGGCCAACTCGCAAAACGCCATCTTTTGATTCTCTTACAAAATAGTTTTCTAAATGAACACCTACAATGAACTGCAAGGGGAAAGGGGTGTAGAGAGGGGGGGGGGGTGGGGGCGGGGGGGGGCACTGTGCTACAAACATGGTTCACTGAGTGGTGGGGTTGGGGTGGGGGACTCGGACGGAGGTCAAAGCAAATTTGATAAATAATTAAGAGTCATTCAGTGTGGCCAGTTGTGTGGGCCCACGCACTATCATCTTATCATCAACGGCGTTATCTGAATGAGATCTTATAATCTAAAAAATAAAATCGACTGTATCGGTCCCCAAATTCAGTATCGTGAACCACCGTTCCTAGTGTTAGCTTAGGGAACTACGAAGGATTGCAGGTTTACAAAAAATATCCCCGCGGCTGCATGACGACTTAAAAACACTCGGTTTCTTTGTTAAATGGTTACTTGAGGACTGAGTAACGTCTTTATGTTGTTGTTTGTTTTCTTTTCTTTTGTTTTGTTTCAATGGAGGGGGATGAGGAAAAGGGATGTGAGAACTAGTAGGCTTGAAACGGTCTTCCAGAAAAGTGAGCAAATAACATTCATACTTTGCACTCCACCTCTGTGTGTGTGTGTGTGTGGGGTGTGTGTGTGTGTGTGTGTGTGTGTGTGTGTGCCGTGCGCCGGTGAACAAGGCTTGCTTTACTGGAAAAGAAGAGGACAACAGAGAGAGAGAGAGAGAGAGAGAGAGAGAGCTAACTTTGGTCTGTCACCTTCCCACACTTTTTACCCGGCCCAGGGGATCAAATGACAATGGGTAATTCCAAACCGCCTGTTACACCGAGAAGCCTGAAGAGACCTCTCCAAAAGATTGTGCGTCAGTGTTGTTGCTACGAGACTGAGACACACCCCTGAGAAAACTCGCGCCAACACACGACTTTTTTTTTCTCTCCCCCCCCCCCCCCCCCCAAACCCCCTTGCCCCCTACCCCACCTCACCCCCTCCCAGTGGCTTACCCGTTTAGAACTGGGGGTGGGGTGGGTGGAAACAATCCTAGTCTTGTTTTGTGTATTTCACATATCACGTTTAGTTTGATAATGTTTGGGGTTTTTTTTGTTCTTTTTCAATCCCTTGTTTGTCCTCTCTGGACCGAGGGCAGAATTGAAAAAAAGCCTCACGTACCAGCTGATGTGAAACCCTTGCCTGTCAACCTCTTGTCTCTGTGAGTCTCTCTCTCTCTCTCTCTCTCTCTCTCTCTCTCTCTCTCTCTCTCTCTTTCTCTCTGAATGGTTAGTATTACAGTCATATTCACACACACACACACACACACACACACACACACACACACACACTGTCCACACACACACACACACACACACACACTGTCCACACACACACACACACACACACACAACACACACACACGTGCACGCGCGCACTGGCCTGAAACACACTTGTCTTTCTCAAAAGATTCATCAGTGCTTTAAAACAGTTTTGATTTTGATTTTATCAGGAACAGTCAAAGCAGAGGCCCGTACAATTTGCTGACGAAGCATTATTCTTTTTTCGTTGAACGCCTTTTCGCAGTTGTGTTGCGAATATCTATGCTGTGTCAATGAACACATGCATAATCACGTAATAAGTATCGTGCCCTGACTGACACATAAACCTACCATAATAATTATTACCGACACACTGCCACACATACACCTTTATATGAAGATAACTTAAATAAACTACGAAAAAGAAACGCTGTAACTGCTGTTCGGCAGATCTAGTCATGTCCGTTGGATGTGGTACGTCGCGTTGCCGTTGTTATATACTTATCGGTACTGGCAAGGTGTAATTAATCGTTAACTGTGCGCCAAGTTGAGGAAGCTTTGTCATGTTGATGGAAGGGTTTTGGAGAGCCGCCTGTGTGTTTATACAGGGGGATGGGTGACGGGGTACGTAGACCGGAGTGTTCGCGGCCGGCCGGACTATCAAGTTGTAGACTGAATACGCGCCGGCCGCGGTCAGTTGCATGGCAGTGCGTGTGTGTGTGTGTCAGTGTGTATCAGTGTGTGTGTGTGTGTGTGTGTGTGTGTGTGTCAGTGTGTGTGTGTGTGTGTGTGTGTGGAATTAGTGTGTGCGCGCGCGTGCGTCTCTCTCTCTCTCTCTCTCTTTCACACGCACATACACGTGCGCGCGCGCACACACACTGACACACACATGCGCGCGTGCACAATGTGTTTCACGTTAGTCTGCGTCAGTAGTGGTGATTACTACTAAGGGACAGGGATAAAACTCTGCTCTTGGGCCGGAAATCAGCTTGGAAGGCTGGGGCGGAGAGATACTGAGACAGTCGCAGCCAGACAGAAAAGGGGTCAGTGAGGAGACAGATGAGAGACGGAATTATTTCCAATGATAGGTTTCTGTTGGATGTTCTTTGTTTCGTGGCCGTCACAGTCGTGCCCTTTCAGTTCCACTACACTCAGTGCTTGCAGCGGTGACGATAGTATGCTATAGGCCACTCGATCATGGTTCCATGTATGTGGTTAGCAATGAACCACATAATTTTCGTCTACCGGACCGCTTCTTCTATTGCGCGGCGCCTACTGTATGCCGGGGTGGACATGAACTTAGAGACGACTGCAGGTTTGGATTTTTTTTTTTTTTTTAATTTTTTTTTTAACTCTTCACAAGCTCAATTTACCAGTGGAGTGTTTGTCCCCGTTACTTTCTTCATACACACGATAAATCCATAGCCCATGTGTTACCGAGGGGAGATTAGTACGGGTCTGTTCTGAGTATTTGTGAATGTATTTATAATTCACACACACACACACACACACACACACATGCGCGCGCGCGCGCGCGCTTTCTCTCAGGCCGACACATACGCGCACACACGCACTGACTCTGTTCTGAGTGTTTGTGAATGTATTCACACACACACACACACACACACACACACACACACACACACACACACTTTCTCTCAGGCCGACACATACGCGCACACACGCACTCAGTCACAAAGACACACACACGCACTCAGTCACAAAGACACACACACGCACTCAGTCACAAAGACACACACACGCACTCAGTCACAAACACACATACACGCACTCGCGCGCGTGCAATTAGTCCTTCAGCCAGCCCCTCAAATTAAGGGTGTCGGTACCACTCATAGTGGCAAATGTTATCATATATTTTTGGAATCGTCGATGTCCCTAGATGTCAGAAAATCATGATAATGTTGTGAACGTGGCAGCTTTCTGCCTGTTATCACGTGATTTCTAACCCCACCCTACCGCGTCGAGAACGCGCACCGTGATCAAGCCCTGTTCTCCCAGAGCCTATACCATTGAAGATAGAAAAACCATTATTGAACAAAAAAGATGTATAATAGCATGCTAAACAACTTTTGTTCTCATAAGTATATTAAATTATTATTTGTTCGTGAAATGTAGTGGCGTTTTGAGGATTTCATGTCATATTCACACAAAATTCGGCATGTCGTCTTCTGTCAAAGGTAAATCGTTAGATATAGGAAGACACTTTATGAAGCAAAAGGAAGTGCATGGGACTTGTGAACAACTTTTATTCTCATAACACTATCAAAATGTTGATCGTTTTGGAAAAGTAATCACTTTTGTGAGTGTCATCAAAGATTACGCAACACGAAAATAATTTCAGTTTGTGTTCTGCTCTGCCTAAATGGTTGCAAAGAAAAAAGTACTACTAAACAAGAAGATGTAGAATAGCACGCAAAACAACTTTTGTTCTTATACATATATCAAAATATTATTTCGTTCATGAAATGTAGTGCCATTTTGAGGATTTCATGACAAAATTCACACAAAATGCGGCACTTCGTCTTTTGTAAAGGCTACCTAGTAAGATATAGGAAGACATATTTAGAAACAAAACGAAGCGTAAGGGACGTGTGAACAACTTTTATTCTCATAAAACTATAAAAATGTTAATCGTTTCGGAAAAATCATGGCTTTTGTGAGTTTCATCAAAAATTACGCAACACGACAAAATGCTCAGTTTGTCCAAGTCGGTGTAATGCTCTGCCTAAATGGTTGTAGATGTAAATATACAGGTAACTGCTAAACAACCAGATGAAGAATAACACGCTAAAGAAAATTTGAGCAGAAATAGACGAAAGTCAAAATAAAAGATATTGCATTTTGACCATGGGCACACATGCAAACTGGGGGAGGGGCAAAACATGCAGGTTTAGAGACAATACTTGAAGAACTAAATCTGTTAAAAGTAAATCAAACAGCAACCTTTGTTTTTATCATTTGATATGTGAAATTATCACATATTCTTATGATATAGGGATTAACATAAAGAAAGTAAAGTCTATATTTTTCCTGTGTTTGTGTCTGTTTCAGACGGTGTCAGAGGGCAGTACTGACCACCAGAAGTACTTCTGATTGATAAGGATCCAGTACCATAATGGCAGAAGCTCCGCCTGAAGGAAGACCCGGATTAAAGTCTTCAGCTGACCAGTGTATCATCCACCAACAGACTTACAAATGGGATGAAAATGAGTCTCTGATTTCTCCAAATACATTCCAGTCATGGGAAACTTTGCTTGAAGCGGCTAAAATAAGGAATCATGTACCTGTGCTGGATGCTGCCAAGACGGTAGTTGGTATGGAAGTACCAAAAATAAAATGCCATAGGTACTGCAGAACTGTCTTCACTATGAAACATACTTTGAACAGCCTGAAAAGAAAAGCAGAGGAACCAGTTCAACCACGTGAGGAAGCTTCGCAGACAAAGCGGCAAAGTCGAGGACCATCTTCTACTTCGAGGGTTCTTCCAAAACAATGTATATTTTGTGAAAAGTCTTCGAAGTATTTGAAAAAATCCAGCACAAGAGAACAGTTAATACAGGCAAAAGAACTTCGTGTGGATAAAACACTACGTGACATTGCTGTGAAAAAAATGTGAAATGTGACACCAAAATAACTGCAGTGACAAACAGAGCTGAGGCACAATACCGTCGGACATGCTACAGATTATACACTAAAGAAACATGTAAAGACAGATTGCCAACTCAGAAAGAGGCTGATGAGGAAATGCCAGATGACAAAGAAAGGACGTATCAGAACGCAGAAGATGCATCGTATGCCTTGCTTTTCAAGCACATCAAAGAACTAATGGCACAGCCAGACGTCATTCCTCTAGTGTCTCTTACTGAGAAGTTGAAGATGTTCATGTCAGTGAATGGTATCAAAGACGTCAAAGATTCCACAACTAGACACATCCGTAGAAAGCTTGAGATTAGATTTAGTGAGGAGCTGTTTATGTTTCCAGATGAAAATGGAAAGATTTTAGTGATGCCAGTCACTCTCAGTCCCCACGAACTTGGCCGAATGTATCAGGCACTCAAAATACAGCTGGCCTTGTGGAAATCAGACAGCTCATCGATTGACAAAGTGTTGGATAAAGCATCTCTGCATCTTCGACAAGCAGTGAAAAATTCGCAGAACAAGTCACCATGGCCCATCAACCCCTCAGATTTGGACACAATGGAATCTGTTGGACCCGCTGATCTGAAACGCTTCCGTCTGGCACTCATTACTGGTGATCCAAACAACGAGAACACATCAACCAGGAATCGAATCCTCATCGACTCGTTTAACCAAGACATTGTGTTTGCTGTAAGTAATGGGCAACAGAAGACTCCAAAACACATCCTTTTGTAATATGGTCTGAAAAGTCTTACTTGAAACGTGTAGCTGATCAGAACGTTGAACAGGCTAGGACATGGAGTATCATATGAACAGCTTGAAGAGAACGACACAGCACTGTGTCTTCAAAAGATAGCAGATTCCATCAACAAGAGAGTGATTCTTCCCAGGAGCAATGTCACGTAATGTTTTATCCACACGAAGTTCTTTTGCCTGTATGAACTGTTCTCTTGTGTTGTAATTTTTCAAATACGTCGAAGACTTTTCACAAAATATACATTGTTTTGGAAGAACCCTCGAAGTAGAAGATGGTCCTCGACTTTGCCGCTTTGTCTGCGAAGCTTCCTCACGTGGTTGAACTGGTTCCTCTGCTTTTCTTTTCAGGCTGTTCAAAGTATGTTTCATAGTGAAGACAGTTCTGCAGTACCTATGGCATTTTATTTTTGGTACTTCCATACCAACTACCGTCTTGGCAGCATCCAGCACAGGTGCATGATTCCTTATTTCAGCCGCTTCAAGCAAAGTTGCCCATGATTGGAATGAATTTGGAGAAATCAGACTCATTTTCATATCACATTTGTAAGTCTGTTAGTGGATGATACACTGGTCAGCTGAAGACTTTAATCCGGGTCTTCCTTCAGGCGGAGCTTCTGCCATTATGGTACTGGATCCTTATCAATCAGAAGTACTTCTGGTGGTCAGTACTGCCCTCTGACGCCGTCTGAAACAGACACAAACACAGGAAAAATATAGATTTTACTTTCTTTATATTAATCCCTATATCATAAGAATATGTGATAATTTCACATATCAAATGATAAAAACAAGGGTTGCTGTTTGATTTACCTTTAATAGATTTAGGTCTTCAAGTATTGTCTCTGTTTTGCTCCTCCCCCAGTTTGCATGTGTGCCCATGGTCAAAATGCAATATCTTTTAATTTGACTTTCATCTATTTCTGCTCAAATTTTCTTTAGCGTGTTATTCTTCATCTGGTTGTTTAGCAGTTACCTGTATATTTACATCTACAACCATTTAGACAGAGCATTACACCGACTTGGACAAACTGGGCATTTTGTCGTGTTGTGTAATTTTTGATGAAACTCACAAAAGACATGATTTTTCCGAAACGATTAACATTTTTATAGTTTTATGAGAATAAAAGTTGTTCACACGTCCCTTACGCTTCGTTTTGCTTCTAAATATGTCTTCCTATATCTTACTAGGTAGCCTTTACAAAAGACGAAGTGCCGCATTTTGTGTGAATTTTGTCATGAAATCCTCAAAACGGCACTACATTTCATGAACAAAATAATATTTTGATATATGTATAAGAACAAAAGTTGTTTTGCGTGCTATTCTACATCTTCTTGTTGAGTAGTACTTTTTTCTTTGCAACCATTTAGGCAGAGCAGAACACAAACTGAAAATTTTGTCGTGTTGCGTAATCTTTGATGACACTCACAAAAGTGATTACTTTTCCAAAACGATCAACATTTTGATAGTGTTATGAGAATAAAAGTTGTTCACAAGTCCCATGCACTTCCTTTTGCTTCATAAAGTGTCTTCCTATATCTAACGATTTACCTTTGACAAAAGACGACATGCCGAATTTTGTGTGAATATGACATGAAATCCTCAAAACGCCACTGCATTTCACGAACAAATAATAATTTGATATACTTATAAGAACAAAAGTTGTTTAGCATGCTATTATACATCTTTTTTGTTCAATAATGGTTTTTCTATCTTCAATGGTTTAGGCTCTGGGAGTACAGAGCTTGATCACGGTGTGCGTTCTCGACGCGGTAGGGTGGGGTTAGAAATCACGTGATAACAGGCAGAAAGCTGCCACGTTCACAACATTATCATGATTTTCTGACATCTAGGAACAAAGACGATTCCAAAAATATATGATAACACTTGCCACTATGAGTGGTACCGATTAACCTTCTGGCTGATGGACTAAATCCTCAGTCGCAAATCTCGTTTGACCCTTTCGGCACAGGGGAGCTAATTTAGAAAAGTGTCTGCGAACACAATATATAGTTACTTCCCCTATGTTTTGCCCTTTTCGTCCGTTTTTTTCTTTCTTTCTTTCTTCTTTTTTTTCCCTTTGTTTTTATTCGTTCATTCATTCATTTGGTGAAATATCGAACAGCCAGCAGAATGGTACAAACAAACGTTTATGTTGTGCAACCGAGTGTTTGGAAAAGGGACAAAATAGTAAATTATTAATTCACACGAGTTCTTACTAGTGATGAATATTAAACAATACTAAAATAAACCAGTACGAATGGCTTAGATGAAAATCCTTGTTCAAGTGAAATTCTTTGTTCACCAATGTGGATAACATTTTCTTTTAAAAAATGTTTTCTTCGGTGTTTGTGTGTCTGGTCAGTAGTGAATGGTCAGTGTGGTGATTGGTCTGATGGTATAGATGATGTGCAAAGAAAAAAAAACCCAGAATTTAAAAACGAAATGAAGCACGGTGAAGTATCCCCTGGGAGTTTACATCAACACACCACCACCTCTCAGTCCCTCAGGCTTACCACTCCACTGAACGGTGAGGAGGAAGGTGGCAGAATGGTTAAGACGCTCAGCTGCCAATACAGAGAGTCCGTGAGGGTGTGGGTTCGAATCCCGCTCTCACCCTTTCTCCTAAGTTTGACTGGAAAATCAAACTGAGCGTCTAGTCTTTCGGATGAGACGATAAACCGAGGTCCCGTGTGCAGCACGCACTTGGCGCACTGAAAAAGAACCCATGGCAACGAGAGTGTTGTCCTCTGGCGAAATTACGTAAAATGAAATCCACTTTCATAGGTACACAAATATGTAAGCATGCACTCAAGGCCTGACTAAGCGCGTTGGGTTATGCTGCTGGTCAGGCATCTGCTCAACAGATGTGGTGTAGCGTGTATGGATTTGTCCGAATGCAGTGACGCCTCCTTGAGAAAGTGAAACTGAAACTGAAACTGAACGGTGATACCGCAAGAAACAGAGTGAACTGCCATGTACAGACTGACCTGGTGAGAATGGTAGTTTTGCACGGGCAGCTTGTGGTGTGGAGCTGGCTTTTTTGACTGGTGGCACTGTCCTGAGTCACCACTGTCCTTCCATCGCTCCGTTCTGCAGTCGGCACGTCTGTGGGGATCGGCCATGTCACTGGTGTCAGGGTGGCTGCTCTCTCTGACAGTACCAGTTCAAAGGTCTGCCCAACAGTATAAGACTGTAGCTATAATAAGAATAATAATAATAATAATAATAATAATGGATACTTATATAGCACACTATCCAGAAATCTGCTCTAGGTGCTTTACAAAAACGCTTTTGATAACATAAAACATTATATCTATGTTACATACACACACCAAAATGTGACCACACACACACACACACACACACACACACACACACACACACGCACCCACGCACGCACGCACGCACGCACACACACACACTGCATACATACATATTAACATGCATGTGTATCTAACAGCTACCCTAACACATACGCACACACAGGCAGGCACAAACTTACATAAACACACGCACACACGATACACATTCATATACATGCATGTAGTTGTGGACCTGCCACAATTGAACTTATTGCTGAGGGAAAAGGTGAGTTTTGAGACGAGATTTAAAAGATGCGAGGGAATCAGAATGACGGAGGTTATCAGGGAGCTTGTTCCACGTCTTTGGCGATTGAAAAGAAAACGATCTGTGTCCATAGGTCTTACTTCTGACGTGAGGTATCCTGAGAAGTCGAGTATCAGAAGAAGAACGGAGCTGGCGAGACGGGGTATAGATATGGATGAGTTCAGAAAGATACTTTGGGCCAGATCCGTTGACTGCGGAAAAGGTCAGAGTGGATAGCTTATAGTCTATTCGATCAGAAACAGGCAACCAGTGGAGAGACTGAAGGAGAGGAGAAACATGGTCAAATTTAGAAGCTCTGCAAATGAGTCTGGCAGCGTTATTCTGAATTCGTTGGAGTCTGTCTAACAGGTATTTGGGAAGGCCGGCCAAAAGAGAGTTGCATTATTAGTATTATTCTTAGAAATGAATCATTCTATGGGGCATCGTCTTCCACAGTGCACCTCAATGTACACACTCCTCACACAATTCATGCACTAACGCCCTCCCCCCCTCAAAAAAAAACAACAACAAACAAACCATTTGCACACAGCCTGTAACATTGCAAAGGTTATGCTTTGCAAAATAAATCTGTTATATACACAAGGAAAACCACACACACACACACACACACACACACACACACACACACACACACACGTATGCATGCATGCAAACAAAAAAGTTTAACTACTTAATATATTAAGTGGTGAAAACCGGATCCTCAAGAAACCCCTTTGTGTCTCCCAAGATGGCAATGCTGTGTATGAAATCTCACACACAATTAACTCGCCACATTGGAAGGGAAGTAACCGTAGTTCAGCACAGGGAAGAAGTTCTTTCCCTTTAATTGTCCTTGGTATCTTGCTTTATTGACTCACTTGTGTAAACAAAGTGAGTCTATGTTTTAACCCGGTGTTCGGTTGTCTGTGTGTGTGTGTGTGTGTCCGTGGTAAACTTTAACATTGACATTTTCTCTGCAAATACTTTGTCAGTTGACACCAAATTAGTCATAAACATAGGAAAAATTCAGTTCTTTCCAGTCATCTTGTTTAAAACAACATTGCACATCTGGGATGGGCACAAAAAATTAAAAAAAGAAGCCAAATTATATGCAAACTGCATTTACTGTTATATCTATATTTTTTTGTATTCTCTAAACTTGGCACTTTGATCTCATATTCTGACACAACAACAAGAGCAGTCATTATTATCATTTTTTGTTCAAACAGGAACTTCTTTTGCCAAGCATGGAATTTTTATTTATTTTGCAAACGTTTTGGTGCAGATAGTAAAAAAGAGAAATTACTCTGTAATTAATGCCAGGGGACTTAATTTATCACAAGTGAGTCTTGAAGGCCTTGCCTCTCTTGTTATATCTGGGGCTCAATTTCAGTTTAACGTTGCTGAGGAAGAATTTTAAAAAAAAAGGAAAAAAAAGAAAGGCCAGGCCAGATTATCAGTGATGGCACTGTTATGGACAAGCAAATTCTGTGTCTATTTCCTGTCAATAAGTCATTCATTTCGCTGGCCATGACAATAATTATGAACGTTTGGCTGTTAAGATTTTGGGTAATTACTGTATTGGTAATGCTGAACCACATTTCAAGTACTGAAAATACATAATCTGACCTAAAAACAACACTAAACTTTTATATATGATGAAAATGGACGTTTTCTCCTGACTGTGCATGTATATTGCTGAATGATCAAGTTCTGTCACTGACAGTTCATTGACACAAGTAAAAAAAAGGGGGGGAAAAACCCAAAAAACAAACCTTTCATTGCTGTAAACATTAAACGGATGTCTTAATTTGCAAATATACAAAATGACTGGCTACTTAAAATCAGATTCTAGATCCACAATCTGCATCAACCTGTCATGACTGTACAAAAGCCAATAACTACAGTTTATTTTAAAACCGAGCAGCACTGAAGATTATCTGGACATTATGCCAGTATGCTATGGCCTCCCAGTGTTGAAATTCAGAGCAAGAAATCATGTGCTACATGTATATCAAACTGATAATTACCTTTGTTTTCTTCATCTATTTATTTATTTTTAATCTAAAAAATGATAATAGTAATATATATATTTTTTTAAATGTCTTCTTTCTCCTTTTGTTTCTTTTCAGTTTCAGTTTCAGTAGCTCAAGGAGGCGTCACTGCGTTCGGACAAACCATATACGCTACACCACATCTGCCAAGCAGATGCCTGACCAGCAGTGTAACCCAACGCGCTTAGTCAGGCCTTGATAAAAAACAAACAAAAAAAAACAAAAAACAACAAAAAAAAACGGGGGAATAAATAATAGATAAGCTTACATAAATAAATAAATAAATGAATAATAATTATAATATAGAAAAAGGTAGTAGTAATAATAATAGTAATACTAATAAAATGATAAAAAATAAATTAAAATAAATAAATAAATAAATTAAAAAAATAAATAAATAAAAATAAAATAAATAAAAATAAAATAAAAATAAATAAAATTTGAAATATTTTCACTCTTCCCCTGTAAACATCATCAATCAATCGCTTTGTCTAAAAGAACAAATTTGCCTTCATGCTCATCTAATGAAAATAAAAAGGCTAAAACCTATTTTAAGAATAGTAATCTCCAATAACAGACATTCCATCATAAAAAAGTAAGATCATTCACATGAACATGGTATGACTGTATTGGGCGAGGGGGTGCAGGAGGGAGGGAAGGAAGGGCGGTGCACCATCACTCTCACCATCACCATAAATTTGTTATCACAGTGTGATGTGTACAATACGATACTAAAATACTTACAAATACATAAGTCAATGTCATTATTAAAAAAAAAAAAAAAAAATTTTTTAAGCTATTTCTAAAATGGACAGGTGAAAGTGGGAGGTACAAGATACGAACCAGGTGAGAAAGTGAGAAGGGGAGGGGAAAAAAAAAAAAATATATATATATATATATATGTATGGAAACGCAACACACACACACACACACACACACACACACCCCTAGGGCAACAATGCAAAAATGAGAAGTAAACAACAGTTCAAGACAACTTCACATAAAACTGCTAAATGAATAAATCACTTCACCTATGAAATCAAGGCATATAAAATCTACATGTAAATCACAGACATGCAAATACAAGCTACATCATGTAAATAACAAGACATTCAAATCACAATATGTGCTTGTAGTTCAATTAAATCAGTGCAAGAAGTGTTCAGAACATATGGCTGTGAGAACAAAAGATCTTTTAGATATATGTTCCTTGACAAGCGACATTTCATACTGATGACCACATGGAAGCATTTCAAAACAGGAATACAGGGGGTGAGAACAGTCATTTGTAATCTGAACAGCCTTAATTCTGGCTCCCTGCTTGTTGGTACAGATCCTCTAATTAAAGGAGAGTCATTTTGTTCCAGTGATTTTGCCACAATTTGAGCTAGCCATCCTGTTTTTCATACTGAGACTTCCATACCAAAGAATAATATTAAAGATTAGATTAAAACCTTTTCATATGTATATATATGTTCTGAAGTATATCGATAACATCAAATGCTCTAAGCTTCCTCAGCGTCGAGTGTGTACACACGTTAATGTACCTAAATATTCAAAACATGACAACACCCACATGCTCATTGTTTAGTGTCATGGGTACAAAACTTATCTGTCTTTCTTCTGTCTATTACTCATTCCTAAGTCTTACTGATTCATTTCTAAGTTGCTGTCTTTACACCATCCACTTAGAACGTGACAGAAATCTGAGTAAAATATGTGGCTGAAGTCATCTTTCAGAAGCCCCACCAGAGCCATATCATCTACATATTCATAAGAAGTGATGTAAATACAGTCTCACATCTCATAAGTATGCCAGCACAGACAGAAAACTGTGGGAGACAGGAACAACCTCTTCAGAGCTCCTGTGTTGAGCACTGTGACTATCTCATCCGACAGGCAGCCATTAACACGGACAGGCAGCAGAGCCATTAACATGGACAGGCAGCAGACTCTCCTTAAGAAAATCATGAATGATTGATGAATAAGAAATGAACTGCACCCTAGACAGACTACTACACAAATGCAATATTAGAAGGCGCATGTAAAAGCTTCATAACCTGGGTTGTCACTGCGCGACGACTGCTGTAGTGTCATGGGAAGTAACAATGCGTGTCTTATGGATGGGGATACCGGAAAGAGTGACTCCCCTTGCTCTGACACAACGGGAACTCACTCTCCCTGATGTTCCGATCCATGAGACATTCCTTGTTACTTCCCCTGATAAGGGGGCCAGAAAGAGCTGTGATAGGCACCACGGACATAAGTAGATCTATTATTAAAGTAGGTTTGTGGATCGGAACATGAAAAATGTGGATATCTGCATGGGGAGCACATCAGATCGATAAACTGAAAATCCATTAATGTACGTGTGAGCTTCCAATACAGCAAAATGTGTTCACAGTAAATGTTTGAAAATATTTCGGTGAAAGCCCTAAATTATATTCACCAAATCTACCGACAATATTTGTCCATGTATGGAACGATATTTCCATTAGTAGATGTTGTAACATTTTTCAGTGGATTTCCACGCTTAATTTTGTACCTTGTTTCACCCGACTAAACTGACGTGCCACCATCTTGCTATTTCCATTTTTCGTCCCACAAATCAGTCAGTGTAACCAATAGGTGCAATTATTTAGGATGCTAAAATAGATTTTCCCCAAAAAAAGTTTCTACATAATTAAGGCACTCCAATCCACATCTATAGTCCCTATATATATGGATCTACATCTATTAATTATTCCATGGTAAGCCTGCCTGTCGGTGTTGAAAGCTCCATATAAACATACATGCTATTATTATTATCATTATTATTATTATATATCGGTTGATATCGATTTTTTTTTTTATTGTTAGCGTACTGCATGATTATTATTATTGTCATTACTAGTTAGTATACACCGGTAGGGTAGCTGGAGCCGGCAGGACCGGCTGAGGAGGTAGCGGAGAAGAAACAAACTAAACTGAAAACACACACTTACAGATACCGTGGCATTCACATACACACACACTCTCGCTTTCGCGCAAAATACAAACACACTTTACATCTACTGGGCGCAGGCGCGAGAACTTAAGAAACATACCTTAATTCCGTGGGATATGTTCTGTGCACTTGACTTTGAAAATCCACATCAGCGCGAACACTTCATGATTCTGTTCCAACAGGCCCTCTTCAAATCATTTCAAACAGTCTGCCCGGTCGTGTGTGCATTCTTTCGACTCCACATAATGGGCTATGGGCAAACAGCGTGTCACAGTAGGCGGTAAAAGTGGCCCTGGGAGTTAGTTCTTGCATAAAATAATTTTCTGCACTTTTTAGAAACACACTGACACATATACATAGGTCCTTTTTGTTCAGACTCGGTGAAGACCATACAACTTGTCGAGTACACTTTGAATTTTCCACTCCACAATCACAAAACAAATAATTAACTTTTGTTTCTTTTCCATATCCAGAATATTGAGAATTCTATCTTGAGTTCGTTATTTCCTTTTTTTTTTTTTTTTTTTTTTGTATTGTCGCCTAAATTTGTTTCTTGTGCTGCACTGGCCGTAACCATTCCATTTTAAGCTGAAGTCCTCCTTGTGCACTGTGACTCCGCTTGATCCTTCCCAACTGCATGGTCTCTTTTCTCTGAGTTGAGTGAGTTTACTAACCTTTAACTCAGGACGGCCAGTCCTCTCTTCTCCTCTACACAGACCCCTGGGATGTCCAGTGGGTGTCTGAATGACCCAGCCTTTAGCTTCCATCGTCAGAATTGTGGTATTCTTTGTCAACATTCACCTCTTCAGTATAAGAGCCTTCCACTTGCTATATTCTGATGATGGTAATTGGGGTGAAACGCTGTTAACGTCGTCTCTTTCGCCGTTCGTATGGAGAGAGTTAACTGACGACGTGTTGCACGGGCAGATCGATTTTTTTTTAGTGTCAGTCGCCAGCCAGTGTATATACAACGTCAACTGAAGACCCAGCACCGAACACACTGACTCATTACTTTCACCAGGGCTTGTGCATGCGTGCGCGTGCGCGTGCGCGCGTTTGTGTGGTGTGTGTGTCAGCGTGTGTGTACGCGCGTGGCACTGAGACTGGGAAAATCTGTCCGAGCATTTTCAGTCTGCCCTGTCTCGTCAGTTGCTATACTTTCGTAAGTTGTCACGGACCTGAGTCCACTGGCTCTCTCAGCCTGTATGTCTCGTCTTTATCCGTTTCGTTGTACACTGCGATTTTAATGACCTGACTATATGACTGCATGACTAAATAACGTCTTTTATTTTATTAGTAATGTTTTTAATTAAGGCACAATTTGTAAGACTTTTGAGTGACACAAACAGGGTTTGTGCATAAATACTGTGTACTTGCGCGTCTGTTTGCATCTGTGTGTGTGTGTGTGCCGTGTGAATCTGTATCACTGCGGTGGGGTGAGGAGGTGGGGTGGGGTCTGTGTCGATATAAACGATGGAAAAAATGTGTCAGTACTCATGTGCGTGTATCTGTGGATGTGTGTGTGCCGGGGTCAGTGGTGTGGGGCCAGCCGTATACATGTGTGTGTGTGTGTGTGTGTGTGTGTGTGTGTGATTGAGCGATGGTAAAAATGTGTCAATGTGTGTGTGTGTGTGTGTGTTTCAGTGAGTGTGTGTAGTCGTTGTAATACTGAAGAATCTCTCGACCGATTTTGATCAAAACAACGTATTCCATTTCTGAGATCCAAGTTCATAACCATGTTTGGCACAAGAGTTCGCTTCATCGATACAGAACAAACGAAAACAGGCCATTCATTACCAGGAGGATGAAGTCAAGAAAATTGCGCTTTCACTGACGGGACCACGCTGTTTTATTCGAGACATTTCAAGTGAAAAGATTACACAGACATCTCAATTTAACTGAATATTCAAATGCAGCAGGAAATCAAGAGATCATGTATCAATCCATTTGCGAACACGGCGATTTACGGTTTATCCAGTTGAGTGATGATGTGTTACTTCCCTTGACCCATGTTGTTGCATTTGTGTGTGTGTGTGTTTGTTTATGAGTGTGAAAACACACTGTGTGTGTGTGTGTGTGTGTGTGTGTGTGTGTGTGTGTGTGTGTGTGTGTGTGTGTGTGTGTCGGGTGGGAGTGTGTGTGTGTGTGTGTGTGTGTGTGTGTGAGGTGTGTGTGTGTGTGTGTGTGTGTGTGTTTTGGTGTTGGTTTTTCCTTCATTTTCTCCCCTTTTTGATGGAAAAGTGACAGATTTTCCACCAAAAAGAGTA
Organism: Babylonia areolata; assembly: GCF_041734735.1. Classification (NCBI taxonomy): domain Eukaryota; kingdom Metazoa; phylum Mollusca; class Gastropoda; order Neogastropoda; family Buccinidae; genus Babylonia; species Babylonia areolata. Next base: position 10,524,114 of record NC_134878.1, on the reverse strand, counting down.
AGTTTTCATACCTGTTGCAGACAGGAAAGAAAACACCCACCCACCCCAAAAACAACAACAAACAACAATAAAAAATAAATTAATTAATTAAAAAAAGCATGGGTGATACTGTGGCAATGTGCTCTCTGTGTAGAGAGCAGCTGGAATTTCACACAGAAAAGTGTGTTGTGACAAGAAGCAATACAATACATGTAGTACAATACACAATGTATGTGATTAAAAACTCTAAGGAGAGTTCAGACCTGGTACTGTCCAGCTCTCCATAGAGTTTCTTACAGGGGAGCAATGACTGGATGACTTTGGAATTCTGAAAGAGTACAGAACTTAGAGACAAACAGTCTGACACACAAATCTGTTATCTCTCTCTCTCTCTCTCTCTCTCTCTCTCTATATATATATATATATATATATATATATATATATAAAGATTTTCACACATGCAAACCATACAAAAGCAACTATACATCAAACGTAAAAACACACACACACACACAGACACACAAAAAATGATGCAGAGATATTGCTGAGTGTTGGCCTAGAGGTAACCGATCCGCCTAGGAAGCGACAGAATATGAGCACACTGGTTCGAATCCAATAGTCACCAGTATTTTCTCCCCCTCCACTAGGCTTTGAGTGGTGGTCTGGATGCTAGTCATTCGGGTGAAACGATAAACTGAGGTCCCATGTGCACCATGCACTTAGCGCATGTAAAAGAACCCACGGGCACAAAAGGGTTGTCCCTTGCAAAATTCTACACAAAAATCCACAGGGAGAGCAATGAAGAAATTCATGTGAAACACTTAAAGCACACACACACACACACACACACACACACACACACACACTCATCATGCACACAACAAGAAACCACAGCCACGTTATTCCTTGTTCTCTTTAATAAATCTTGACCAACAAAACAAACGGCAAGTCTTCAACCGCAGTTTGTCACTGGACTCAACTTCAAAAACGCTTTCAGAACACTCTCCATTGTCCGTTCTCAAAGCAACGAAAGATCAGATGCACATTATTGTAGGATGCATAATGTGAATCACAAATTGTCGTATGAGGCATAAAAAGATAAACAAAACTTTTCAACATTATTCTTCTTTAACTGTTACCCTTATGAGGTTGTGAAATAATATTCACTGCCCTTGGAAGTAGCAAGGTGATGTTTCTGGAAGGATTTTAGGGGTGGGCAGAGGAGAATATCAAACGATGCTTTATTCTTTTTTAATACCTAGATTCTCAAAGTGTGTGAAACAGTGCATTCAATTCTTTTAAAGTTTGTTGCACAAGATACATACCAATAAGGGTGTCAGTTTGCTTCCCTGCCCTGTCCTTAACTCTGATGCCATCTCAGTTTTTATTGAAATGTGCACAAGCAAACTGTGTTAATGTTGGAGAGACCTTAAAACTGATAAAAAAAACAAACAAAATAAAATAATCAGCATACTGAGACTTGCCAACAGCTGTAAGGTCCATGCCATTTGATGCGCTAAATTATGTCACACGTTACCACTTCAAACTCTCTCTCCTCCTTCCCTCCTGCTCCCCCAGTTTGATAAACCATTGGCAAGCTAGTGGGAGGTAGACTAAAAAAATCTTGGTAAAAGTCGACTTACTTGGGATAAAAGAGGCGACGTATCAAGCCACAAGCTCTTCTTCAGGTAAATGAAATGAGTCAAGCTAACCTGAAAACAGAAACTGCTTTTACAACAGCAGTTTTCAACTGCAGGGGAGATTTCTTCGGGGGGGGGGCAGGGCTTGGGAGGGTGATGGCGGAGGGAGAGAAGGAACCACCCCTTTAATTTCTGTATCTCTGAAACCTTGAGGGCCACTTTTCCAGAGACTAATACATGAACAGGAACAAAAGCACAAACTTCAAATGAAATAATAAAAGAATGAAAACAATTAATGCCATTGCTCAATATCGGTCCGTTACATAGTCACTGTGACATCCGAGTGGTAAAGCACCTAGATATCCAACACAGTTTCACACATTTGATGCTGTGTTAATGATTAAAAAAAAATGTATACAAAAATTCCAACTAACCTTTTTTTAAAAAGCACAAAGAATCAAATATCCTTTCCACAGATACCTTCAAAATCAAACTCAAAGAAAAGACAATAAAATCATGTATATGTATCAATATGTAAATCAACATAATAATAAATGTAAAAAAAACCAAACCACTTTTAAGCACTAGAAGCAACAAGATTCTAAAAATCCAAACGAAACTGTACTTGGCATTCAGCTGAAGAATTCCTTTTCCATGAATGCCAAGCTCTTTGACTGGAGAACTCACATCACAAAGTGACATGCAGGAGCAAACGTCAAATTAATTCAGTCACTTGGCTTCACGTAATGAAGTGAAGCCGGAATTTTCTGTTTAAATATCTTCTGTGAAACTTCCCCATCACATTACAGTAAGTCTGCTGGAGTCTTCACTAGAAAAGATTGAAGGTAGAACAAACAGGCATTGATTGAGAAACACAACTGCACGTTAAAAACAACAACCCACTAATGGAAAGTATTGCACTAATCTGAATGTAAACATCAACAGTAACATTAAGTTTAAAATTTCCATCCTCACATTTGATAGATATTATACATCCAGGTAAGCTACACAGATCTTACTTGCGTGTAATACGCGCGCGCACACACACACACACACACACACACACACATATATATACCCTCTCTTTCTCAAGGCAGTTGCTGTCATCATACTCCAAACAAAGCATACAGCTTTGAACAAGAAAAGATAGACATGGAGATGTACAAAGCAGGAAATGTTAAGAAATTATAGATATATATATATATAGATATAAATTATATTCAGATTTATTGAGAGGTGAGAATGACGAGGTTGCACTGCACTGGACTATTAAAAACAAAACAACCACCAAGCTCAATGAATGCAATGCAGCAATGGTATGACATGAACATATTCCACGTGTGTACCCTTGATGGACAAAAGGAAATAATACAGCAATCTACTCACAGCAGAACCATCAACTGCAAATGTCTTCTTGAACAGAAATTCTGTTATTATTATTATCACCATAACATCACCAAGGAATGGATGTGAAAAACCGGTTCTTCTAATGCACACCTTCCAAACTAGTGATGCACCAATAATAACTGTGAGTAAAACTTGACCAAACAACAAGCATTGCATGTGTAACCTTGCTCAACGTGGCACACTTTGACCCGTCCAATATCTCCCATAGCCTTTGGCCAGTGCATGCATGAGCAATACATTGCAAGCAACCCCCACCCAGTACTTTATTTCTGATTTAGCATTCAACCTGAAGTCATGCATCTATTACAGAATGTTGTGTAAATATATTTCGAAGTTAAAAGTAACGTTTGGTACACCAGTTAAAAAGATTTTTAAAAAGTGAATATTGTCCTCAATTATTTTCAAAAATTGCTTTTAGAAATGAAGTCAGTTAACTGTCACAACACTGTTAAATGCTTTGGCTGCTGCATAACTCTGGAGCAAGTGGAATCCTGAAAATGATGAACTATGTTGCAGTAGAAGGGGAAAGGAGGGGACGAGGACAAATGTCAGACTGGCCTGGCCTGTCAAGCCTTGCTGCAGGAGTACAGTGGGTTGGTTTTCAATCTGAAATTCATTACTGCTCTCATTCTTTTTGTCTTTGGAGTCAGTTGCTTATTTCTTCTTCTTCTTTTAGTGAGTGGGCTTTTTCACCATGGAGGGAAGGGAGGAGTTCAAATGTATGATGGGTCAAAAAAGAACTGCTCAGGTGCCTATTGTTATTCTTTTTTCTTTCTTTCTTTCTTTCTTTTTTATCATTCACCTCCAAAATGACATGGAAGAAACAAAAGTGATGAAATATTTATATCATATAAAAACAAAAGCCCCCCGTCCCCCCCCCCCCCCTTCTCCAATTTTTTTTCTTACGAGAGACACTGACTTCTGTCATAGTGTAGAGAATAAAATCAAATCCACTTGTTCCTATATATCAATGTTTTCACTGTATGAATGAAAGCAATGTCACAGGGAACTGAAATAAGAAAAATACTGACAATGTTGAACTTGTTATGCACCAGTTGGTTTTCATAAGCAGTAAACGTTCTTCAAAAAAGACTGTAATCAATAACTGAAACCCTGAAAGCAATATCAGTCTTTACTGAAGAATAAATCCACAGTATGGATTCTGTGGCCATCTGGATTCCTGTGGTGGATAACTAGGTGTAGGTTAACCAAGTCATGTCTTCAAGAGAAATATCCAGGGTCAGAAGCAAGTCTGGGTATGGGTGGGTTGGTGAGCGGAGTATGCTGAAAATACCAAATTCCGTCTGGGTGTGGGTGGGTTGGTGAGCGGAGTATGCTGAAAATACCAAATTCCATCTGGGTATGGGTGGGTTGGTGAGCGGAGTATGCTGAAAATACCAAATTCCATCTGGGTATGGGTGGGTTGGTGAGCGGAGTATGCTGAAAATACCAAATTCCGTCTGGGTGTGGGTGGGTTGGTGAGCGGAGTATGCTGAAAATACCAAATTCCGTCTGGGTATGGGTGGGCTGGTGAGCGGAGTATGCTGAAAATACCAAATTCCACAACAACGGTTTTGAATGCCTCTGTACACAAACATATAGATGTCATCAAAGATGAGGAAAACTGGCAGCTCTGTTTGTTGTTGATTAAAAACATCTGTCATGGCGCTGACGTTCATGGCAGTGTTGCCTGCTGGTTGTGGTTGACTTACAACAGCTGGCCGGCAAACAGAAAGCTGAATAATTATTGATATGAACTGGACTGTGGATGACAGTTTTAAAGCCAGCAACAGCTGTGATGGCAATAAAGTGATTGATGTTAATCCTTGTTGCTGCCCCTTTCCACTGTGAGAGCACCCTCGCTTCAGCTTTTCCACTTTTAGCTCTTTAACCCCTTGGTAGCTGCTGACATGTATGCTGGTCAGCCAAGGGCTGTCACCTTGCTGAGACAAGACAAGAACTTACGTCAGGTTGTCAGCCACTGTTGGTTTTTTTGTTTGTTTGTTTGTACTTCTTCCTCTAGGGATCTCATTTCTTCCTTTCTATTCCTGTATCTGGCAGTCTTCCTATATTTTTGTTTCCTCTGAAGAACAGTCATGATCCTGGCCCGCAGAGAGCATCACTGATGAACATGTCTGTCTTTGACCATCTGACTTCATTAAATCTACCGACGAAATGTCTGGTGCTGTTATAACCCTGAGGGGTGGATGCTCACTGCCAAGAAGATGTGGAGGTGTGTGTCAAGGGTTAACATCCCCTTAAATCTTCGTCGAACTAAATATGTATACATATATATATACATATATATAAAAAACCCAACATGACCATTGTGTAGAATTGGGCACACCTAGCTGCTGGTTGCTAGCTCTGATCTACAAATGGTGAGGACAAGGGAAACATGGAGATTGCCAGAGTAAAGGCAAGATTGGTAATGAGAATGGAATATCTATTGATGGAGTAACAGGACCTTTTCCCACAGAATTCAGCCCACCGTAGTCCAGGAGTGCAGGATCAAAATGGGATCAAAACAAGCGATTGGAAATCCTCAGTTCCAAGGAAATGTGCCTTGCTTACAGATTCCTAGCTTCATTCAGTCATCAAGAACAAGTTCTGGAAGCACAGATGTGATTTCAATCATCAAGCGCAGGACGTAACAAGTCAAAGAATGTCACTTGCCTGTGACAACAGCAGCATTCTTCTACAGGGTCTTTTCAGAGTGGCACATATTGTTTGCATGTTTTTATACAGGGTTGCTTAGCGTCCATTTGCATGTCTTGTGGGTTAACAGAAATCCTTCTTCTTCTTCAAGCTGAGTCACCACAATTAATATGCTGATTCACTTGCAACTTTTACTTTCAGGGATGACTCTCAAACTAGAAGGCAAAATTGCACTGGTTCTGAGTGACGCAGCCTTTGGGGCTAGTTGGCCTTTAGGGACCATCCATATACCCAGTCCTTCTGCCTTCTTGGTCAAGAGAGTGAGGATATAACTTGGGCACAACACTCTCCACAATTATCAAATTCTCACCCAAAGAGTTTGGACAGCAGTGCCTCCCCTGCTGTTGTGTTGGTCCTCGTCAGACACGACAGTCTATCATACAATATAACCTATCCAAACCCAGCTGGACTCCACAGGGGAAAGTACTGCATGAACAGAACAAAGAATGCATGGACATCTTTGCTACAGACATTGCAATATCTTGATGTGAGGAGAAGGAGATTTAAATGAATGCTGTGGTCCAAGCAAATTATTTCTTTCCCAAAGTGGTCACACTTTCTTTTTCACTATTATTTTCGATTTTCCTTAAAAATTCAGATGTACAAACTGATTATCATGATTTATTCTAAGTGAGGAAAGGAATATGGCCTCCTATGAGAAAGGAGTGAACAGGTGTGAGCGCAGCGTTTGCACTCAACATGCAGACACTGCAAAAAGTCCATAATGGGAAGAAAAACCTTTAAATGCCATTGTCCATAAAAACTTCCTATTCCATAAAATTTCTTTGAAAAATCCAGTGACTAAACTGTCTCAAATATTTATGTGGTTTATCATTTTAACACATTTGCATATATACGCAAATCTGATTTCACATAATAAATACCAACATAAGAACATTCATATGAATGCATGGGGGAAAAAAATTGCCTAAGCTCAGTATGGTCACACCTGTCCATTCCCAAACTCCAGTGATAATCTAAATCATTTGCTGCAACATATGTTCTCTCATTCACGCATAGTCACTTGTGGTATGATAAAAAAAATACTGACTGGGTGGGGATGGCAGTGGTATTCAAAAGACCAACATGACAACTATGTAGCAAAGTCATCAAACTCAGTAAAGCTGGATTTTAAAATATGGTGGTTTTATTTTCTATAATACCCTGCTATGTTTGGATACTAGCAGCAATCTTTCTAAAAACTTCTTAACATTCATCACCTGCACAAACTCCAGATTCATTCCACTCCCTAAATGGAAGATACAGCTAGGAAGTCCAGGTGTTGAGCTATCGCACAACACACACTTCACACTTACACATGAGCATGGACACATGCCTGTGGTGAATCACCGATTGGTACCAACCAAACAGTATGCACTCCATAAAGTTAAAACTGCATGAATGTTCAGCACCAAATCCAACACAGGAAGAGCAACATTTACTAATGATTTTTTTTTTTAAATCAATTTTTAAAAAAGCTTTCTCATTATGACATGTTGAACCTATGGCTTGCTAAAAAGCCATACAATGATACATGCAACACTCCACACAATTCACAGCACTTCTGATGATCATGTCTATGAAAACTGTTCCCAACTATCTGCATTGAAGCAGACATGGGTAAAACTATTCAAATTTTACAAAATAAAATCTATCTGATAAAAACAACTTTCAATTATAACTGTATGTCAAAACAGACAACCAAAAGCACCCATAGCTGAAGCATAGAAAAAAAAAAGAAGAAAAAAAAAAAGCCAACAGCACCCCATTAGCTAACTGTTCCAAGTACACTGACAGTCGATCATGGATGGTAGCTTGTGATGTGAGCTGCCAAGCATGTCATCATTATGATGGATCCTGTATTGTAATGCTGTTCAACTGCCAGGAGCAGTCTGATCAATGGGAGAAAGTTCCCTTCAGAATTCCCCACCACACCTCACCTTCCTTATCTCTCTGGCCTTCCCCCCCCACAGTGCTACACGCTGGAGGGTATTTAACCTGCATCTTACATTGACAGAAACCATAATCCTTCACCATTTCAAAATGTTAAGACAAAAATCTTTTTTTTTTTTTTAGAAAGCTTATGATGGAAATGAAACATGTTTAGTTACGGTGATAAAAGACACTTCTGAACATGAAGAAGAAGAATACAAAATGAGAGAGAAAGGTCCCAACAGGCAGGCTCCATCTGGTTTTGGAGATTCTGGACACAAATCACAAACCGCCTGAGGATGGACCTGGAAGCTGCAGAGACGAAGAGGAGAAGAAGAAGACAAATCGTAGAATGCAACATGATGTGAGCCAAGGATTTGTCTCTGCTGATGGCGATGATAAAAGCCAGACTTGACCTGTGTGCTGCAAGCCTCGGTGAGAACCTGAACAACAGCTGATGACGAGGGCCATGTCCCCACTGGCAGGGGAAAGGTGAGCACCAGCCACAGACTCCACAGCACCAGGCCACAAGCACTCTTCCCTAGGACACACTGCAGTACACTGCTTCCTTGGCTGGTGCTGGTGAGGCCCCAGCATGGCAGGTGCCCTTCGCTTGGATTCCGAGAGCTCCCAGGTTCACAACTCACTGGAAAGATCTGTCTTAATTAATATCCTGGCACTAGTTATTCCTGAAATCACTCACTACCAGTACATCTCAGGAAAATGTTGAATGGGTAAAATTTTTAAATGAAGGCTGATCATTGAAAATGTGTGCCTGATAAAAGATTTTCACATCCTTTGCTGCATGGAAATCAAATCTTAAAACTTTTTTTGTATTGTTTGCACAGATGATGATGATGATGATGGTGGATCTGGAGCAGAATGACAAACTGTAAGGTTGTTGAGGGCAGGAAGATGGTGTCAATGAGAGGGAAAGGGAAGACCTATTCAAGACACAGGGTTTGAAGTGCTACACATGTACTGAAATCCTTCCCACTGCAGGCTGCTTCCTTCAAAACCTTTGTCCAGAAAAAAAATAAAAAAGAAGAAAGAAATGGAATGGTCCTCCCAGTGCATGGAGAAGTCTAGAAAGCCCTTACACTGACTCCCAAACACCACCTGTTGTTCCTCAGTGGAAGGTGCCACTCCAGTCAATCAATCAATCAATCAATCAATCACAATGGTTGCTGTGTAAGAAGATGACGAAGGGAACAACAAGAAGAAAGAAGTCCCAGACGAAGACGGATGGAACACTTACGTACACACACATGCCAAAAAAAAAAAAAAGAAAAAAAAAAAAAAAAAAAAGCGCACACCGCCACACAAATGGACCGGTTCCTCCCCCCATCAGCTACATCAACAGACAACACTTGGGTCGCCGCTTGGCTTTGTCTTTGTCCTGCTGCTCAGCGTCACTGTCGGTCATGGGCACCACCGTCGTGCTTCCGTCTACCGCTGCCAGAGGGGAACCCGAACCCGAACCCGAACCCTCAATCTCCAACCGCACCTTTTCTGGGGAGGACGCATCCGACGTCATCACCGCCACCCCCGCATCCCCAGCCTTGCCGTTCTCCCTGGGCTGGGAGGAGGAGGAGGGGGGTGGGGATGGTTGTGGGGGTGCCGCAGCCTCCACCTGAGTGACGGTTCCGGCACACATCCTATCCTCCACCACGGGGGACCGGTGGCTGGCGTTGGCCAACAACATGCCGTCCGCCTCATCGCTGCTGTGCTGGGCATCCGTAGGGAGGAGGGGGTCAGGGCAGGCTCCTCCTCCTTGCTGCTGCAACAGCAGCTGCTGTTGCTGCTCTTGTGCCTCCTGGAGCAGCTTCTCCTGCTCCTGCTGCAGGTAGAACTTGTCGCGCACGATGGTGGCCTTCTTCAGCAGCTCCTCCGCCTCCTTGCTCAGGTCCCCGCCTGGCAGGAAGGGGTTGTCCCGGCTCTCCAGGCTGAAATTACAACACACAGGTCAACAGATCGTTGGGTCATTCATTGTCAACAAGGCTGAAAACAGAGGTCAACAAATCGTGAGGTCACTGTCAACAAAGCAGAAACAACAGAGGTCAAGAGATTGTGGAATCATTGTCGACAAGGCTGAAAACAACACACAGGTTGACAGATCGTTGGGTCGTTGTCAACAAGGCTGAAACAATACACACACACAGGTTAACATTAACAGATCGTTCGTCAACAAAGCTGAAACAACACACAGGTCAATAGATCATTGTCAACAAGGCAGAAACAACAACACACAGGTCAACAGATCGTGGGGTCATTGTCAACAAGGCTGAAAACAACACACAGGTCAATAGGTCATTAACAAGGCAGAAACAACAACACACAGGACAACAGATTGTGGGGTCATTGTCAACAAGGCTGAAACAACACACAGGTCAATAGATCATTGTCAACAAGGCAGAAACAACAACACACAGGTCAACAGATTGTGGGGTCATTGTCAACAAGGCTGAAAACAACACACAGGTCAACAGATTGTGGGGTCATTGTCAACAAGGCTGAACACAACAACACACAGGTCAACAGATTGTGGGGTCATTGTCAACAAGGCTCCCAAGTCTATATGTGTATGTGTGTGTGTACATTTTCCATTTGTTTTTCTTTCTGTGTACATTTTCCATTTGTTTTTCTTTCACGCGCGTGTGTTGGGGGGAAGATGTACACATAAGCAGTTCTCCAAGACTATATTATATAGTCCAGACTCGCCTCCTCAGCAGAATTTCATTATTTTTCATCTCTTCTCTGTATGTTTTGTAAAAACAACAACTGATGAGCTGGTACACGTTTCCTTTCCATCATGTACTCTAAAGGTTGTTCAATTAATTACTGCGCTTCATCCGGCACACATTTTCTTTTCACCCCCCCCCCCCCACACACACACACACACACACACTGTGGCTTTCCCCTGGGAAATTCTGTGAGAGGAGAGAGAGACAGAAAGCAAGTCAGAGAGAGAGAGAGAGCGAGCCAGGATAGCTGGTACAAATTCCCTCCTACACGAGCAGAACTATGCCGAGGAAGGGAAACACACTCTATAATTAATCAGACTGCTGGGGGAAAAAAAAACCGCGAAAGATCCATTCCACCATCCACCCCACTCACCCCTAATTCTTCACCAGACATGCAAGTTCTTTGTAGCTCCAAGGTGTGTGTGTGTGTGTGTGTGTGTGTATATATACCTTTCCTTCCCCCCACCCCCCTCCACCAATTTGTCCGGCCAAAGCTTTCACCGTTCTGTCTCCCCTCACCACCACCACCCATCCTTCACATGCCAACCAACACCTGCACGCTCTGCACGTGCACGGGTGCATCCCTCCCCCTTCCTCCCCCCTCTCAATCCAACACCCACCCACCCACCCATCCACCCCTCCCCCTCCTTCAACACTGTCAGCTGCACTTTTCCACACCATCGCAAACCACTCGCACACCCCGCGAGCCTGGCATTCTTAATTCTCTCTGGTGAAGGATGGCACGGAAGGAAGCCTCTCGTTCAATGGAGGAAAGTAAAGCCCCTAAAGGCTTCTGAATCTTCTTCTTCTTTGGTCTCAGCAACGTCAGTGAAATCTTAAACCGCCGTCAGCTTGACTTCCTTTCAGTTAGGCCTACGTGCCTCCATAATAAATCAATCCTTGGCCCCGGAAACGTCAAGTTGGTTTGTTCGGTCGGTCGGTGCGAAGGCCCGTGGACAGACGGTATGGAAGTCTTCAGTCGAAGCTGCGCGCCGCCGGCCTCCAAAACTGAAGGGAGAAACCAGCTCACGGTATCCAGGCTAAGTGACCGCTTTCATCCACGACTTTTGATCCAAAATTCCAAGCTTGATTCTCACCAATGGAGGGTCCGTTTCGCCTATCTATTCCCGTTTGCCCTACTCCAGTTTGACAGTGCATCGGCCACACTACATGACGAGAGAGTGTTGGAGTCAAAAGTCCTGTTTTAGCACACAATGTTCAGGAACCTATTTTACCGGCAATTTTTGTTGCCATGTATGAAACGATATTTTCATGAGTAGATGTTGCAACCCATTTTCAGTGGATTTCGACTATTTTGTACCTAATTTTACTCAATTTTGATGTGGATTCAGTCACTAATTCACATGCAACCATCTTGCTTTTACCGTTTTTTGGTCCCATAATCCATGAAAATGTAACCACTAGAGTTTTGACTCTGTCTTGCCCCCCCTCCCCCCCCTCACTCTCTCAAACAAACAACCCAATCAAGAAATCAGTTGTTTTTTCAACGCATGTTTTAGCCTATCATGTAACATATCCTACACACGCACACGCGCGCGCGCACACACACACACACACACACACACAGAGCAACTGAGTGGGCCTGCACAGGTGAAATGGAAATAGGTAAATCGGGATGACGTATTCATTGATAGGTGATTTGGGAATAGGCAAATCGGGATGACGTATTCACCGATAGGTGATTTGGGAATAGGCAAATCGGGATGACGTATTCACTGATAGGTGATTTGGAATAGGCAAATCGGGATGACACTTTACCAACATCCACGCCGTCACACCCCAGCCCCCACCCCCCTTCCCCCCCCAACCCCCCTCCGCCCCAGGTGTCAGTTGCATTGCCTGGTTCTAACTTTTTGACAGCTACACGTGACTATTAATGCCTACGTTGACCGAACTACGCCATTGGTCAGTTCCATACTACACACAGTTAGTAGCGGGTTACGACCATACCAGGCTCTCCCGTCCGAGCAATGCAGCTGGCTCAATGTGAGAAAACTGAGGCTGGATGACTGCCGCCTGCCGAGTTCAGTAGATCCACCCTCCGCACGCGTGCCACCCTTTCCAACCCCCTTGCCCCCCTCCCTTCCCCCCCTCCCCTCCCACACACACCTTTCATGTGCATCCTCCCACTGAGCTGAATAGGAGTACTATTGAGCTTGATGCATCCTCCCCACTGAGGTATATATATACCTACATGTCTGACCCTCCCCACTGAGGTATATATATACCTACATGTCTGACCCTCCCCACTGAGGTATATATATACCTACTTGTCTGACCCTCCCCACTGAGGTATATATATATACCTACTTGTCTGACCCTCCCCACTGAGGTATATATATATATATACCTACATGTCTGACCCTCCCCACTGAGGTATATATATATACCTACATGTCTGACCCTCCCCACTGAGGTATATATATATACCTACCTGTCTGACCCTCCCCACTGAGGTATATATACATACCTACATGTCTGACCCTCCCCACTGAGGTATATATATATACCTACATGTCTGACCCTCCCCAATGAGGTATATATATACCCTCCCTCCCAGTTTCGCACGTGCACTTTGTTTACCATTCAGGCAGTCGTCAGCATCACTGAGTAAGATTATCCGGGGGGGAAAAAAGAAAAAAAGAACAAAAATGGAGTGGTTAAATTTGGGATTCCGTTCGGACCCCCCTGCCTTCACGTGATTTCCAGGTACAGATCACCAGGTAAGAAAAAATCAGGCCACGAAGGGTGTCTGCCGGTTCTAACCCATCCACAACATCTTTTGGTTTAAATAATCTTTAATTATTCAACAATACACATGATTACAATGCAATGAATGACAAATGAGCATCAACAAGCTTAAAGCTTATACTGTGCTCACAACGTTGCACTTCAATTTTATCATGACGGCTGATGAACCATTATTATCAATTGTATCAAATAACATTCATAAACAGTAAGTAATGAAATAACGAGATAAAACAAATAAACAAACAGTACATAATACAGTAAAATGATGCTAATATCAACATCT
>NC_134878.1:10495639-10500639 GCF_041734735.1 Babylonia areolata | reverse complement strand
CTCGTGTGCATACGAGTGAACGCAGAAGAAGAAGAAGTTCCTCCTCCCACTACTGCTATTACCAATGGAAAAGTACATATGGAAATGAAAGAACAATGATGTTGTGAGAGCAACGGGTTGAACAACAACAAAAAGTGGTAAGTCTCCTCATTTTCGAAGAAGAATAATTTAGAGTGGTAACTCTCTACATTTCCAAGGTACACAACTTCGAGGCAACGCTGCCACTGTTTGCGCAACCAGTTCAGCGAGCACAGAGGTAAATATAGGGTTCACTGGAACAAATCCAGACACTTCCTTGAAAAATAAGAAATAAAATAATAAAGGAAGCTCCAGGCTTGTCCATACACTGATTATCTGACATGTGCACGCAGCAGCAATGACAAAAGAAATGTGCAAAAACAAATCAGCTTATATTCAGGACTGGCAAAGCCTTTTGATCCTGAATTTGCTGCACAGAACATACGAACAATACAGAACTGTCAATTGCGACGCACCAGTTCCATTCGGAAATATCTGTCCACCGACGCAACATCTAGACTTGTTTCTCTCATTCTCTCTCGCCTTGACTACTGTAACTCCCTATTGTCTGGTTTGCCTGCTTCATCCATTCAGTCCCTTCGGCGCATACAAAACTCTGCTGCCCGACTCGTCCTCAGATAGAAAAGATCTGAGCACATCACTCCTATTTTGCAACATCTCCATTGGCTCCCTGTCTCACACAGAAAAAAACTATACGATCAGCACTGTATGTTATAAATGTATTCAGAAATCTGCCCCTTCCTATCTTTGTGGCTGCCTTCACCTCTGCACTCCATTTCGCTCTCTACGATCGGCTTCGGATCCACTCTGTTTGCGCATACCCAGATTCAAACACTCCGCTGTTGGACGCCGTTCTTTCTCTGTCTCTGGACCTTGTATTTGGAATGAACTCCCTTTTCGCTTCGTCAGGTCTCCGCACTCAGCTCTTTCAAGTCTGGCCTTAAAACCCACCTCTTCACAAGATAGCTGGCCTCCCTCCCCTGCCTCTTCCTTGTCTTCAGTTTCTTCAGCTTTAGAGTTATGCATGCGTGTGAATGACTGGTGTGAAAACGCTTAGATTTGTCTCTACACAAGATTAAGCGCTATATAAATACCATCATAATTATTATTTATTAGAACAAACACATGTGGTTTCCGCGATAGAATTCATTTCATATTAGAATTGAAAGAAGAAAATGAACTGAAATAACATAACAGGAGCAGTAAATAAATCGCATGCAAGAATTCTGCTTTGAAATTAGCATTAATAAAAATGACAGACAGCGACCATACATGTGAAGGTCAGTGCGATTCGACAATTTCCGTTTCGCCTGCTCTTTGATCGTGCAACCACCCTCAGTGGCCTCGACTGACTACAGTTAGCTACATACTATTTGATGAGTGCTTTGCAGGAACTAACAACTATCCCCACCCCACCCACCCACATACCGCCTCCTTCAAAACAGCCAGCCTCTGGAACCATTTCCCAACCCTCCTCCAGCCCATTCCAGCAAAGGTCGAGCAGACAAAGCAACGCACTGACAGAAAACACGCCAAACGCGCACGTGAAACACGTCTCTCTTGCCTCTGTGACCTACATTTTGTCCTGTCGTGTCTCTGGCGCGCTTTATTTTTAGCTCCAAGCCGCGCAGTGATGGGAGCTGATGGCATTAGCAGGTGGTGGCGGTGGTGATACTGGTGGTGGTTTAACGGTAGTGTTTACGATTTGATGGGGGCTTTACCTGATGTGTAACTGTCAAGGCTGGTGCTTATAAATGAATGTGATGTGCGTACACACAAAATCATTGGGATCCATGCTTTGCCAGGTATACATACAGGCAGAGAGGCAGACTAGAGGGGTGGAGATGCACAGGACTTTTGTCGGAACGACACTGCCCCTGTTTGAACGACTAACCACTGACGTGCGCAATAGCCGAGTGGTTAAAGCGTTGAACTTTCAGTCTGAGGGTCCCGGGTTCGAATCTCGGAATCCCCTAATCCTTTGTTGTTTTACAGCCTAGCCAGTCACACAGGGTCATATCAGAGCTAAAATAAATAACATAAAAAAGAAGACGAAGAAGAAAAAAGGAGTAAAATATAGGTCCCGATGAACCTAAAAAAATAATAAATAAAACGAACAAGAAAGATTAATTCCAGAGATCGGAAGAAGTACGTGCAAGTCCCAACCACCCACCCCACATCTCCGACCACATCTACCCCACCCGTTCCACACCCTACCTTCACCCCACCACCCACCCCACTCCACATCTATCCCACCCGTTCCACACCCTACCTTCACCCCACCACCCACCCCACCCCACATCTACCCCACCCGTTCCACACCCTACCTTCACCCCACCACCCACCCCACAACCCACATCTACCCCACCCGTTCCACACGCTACCTTCACCCCACCACCCACCCCCAACCCACATCTACCCCACCCGTTCCACACCCTACCTTCACCCACCACCCACCCCAACCCACATCTACCCCACCCGTTCCACACCCTACCTTCACCCCACCTACCCACCCCAACCCACATCTATCCCCACCCGTTCCACACCCCTACCTTCACCCCACCACCCACCCCAACCCACATCTACCCCACCCGTTCCACACCCTACTTCTCCCCACCACCCCACCCCAACCCACATCTACCCCACCCGTTCCACACCCTATCTTCACCCCACCACCCACCCCAACCCACATCTACCCCCACCCGTTCACACCCTACCTTCACCCACCACCCACCCCAACCCACATCTACCCCACCCGTTCCACACCCTATCTTCACCCCACCACCCACCCCAACCCACATCTACCCCACCCGTTCCACACCCCTATCTTCACCCCACCACCCACCCCAACCCACATCTACCCCACCCGTTCCACACCCTACCTTCACCCCACTACCCACCCCAACCCACATCTATCCCCACCCGTTCCACACCCCTACCTTCACCCCACCACCCACCCCAACCCACATCTACCCCACCCGTTCCACACCCTACCTTCTCCCCACCACCCACCCCACCCCACATCTACCCCACCCGTTCCACACCCTACCTTCACCCCACCACCCATCCCAACCCACATCTACCCCACCCGTTCCACACCCCTATCTTCACCCCACCACCCACCCCAACCCACATCTACCCCACCCGTTCCACACCCCTAACTTCACCCCACCACCCACCCCAACCCACATCTACCCCACCCGTTCCACACGCTACCTTCACCCCACCACCCATCCCAACCCACATCTACCCCACCCGTTCCACACCCTACCTTCACCCCACCACCCACCCCAACCCACATCTACCCCACCCGTTCCACACGCTACCTCCACCCCACCACCCACCCCAACCCACATCTATCCCACCCGTTCTACACATCTACCTTCTCCCCACCACCCTCCCCAACCCAAATCTCCGACCATGCGATCCCATCCGTCCCCACCCTTACACACACACACACACACACACACACACACACAGAGGCATGCAATATTTCGCGTATGTGACCGTTTTGTTTATTTACCCCGCCATATAGGCAGAGATACTTCGTTTTCGGGCTTGTTTATGCTGAGTACGAGTATGTTCTAGTTTCAAAGTTTCCAAAGTTGTCTGAGAGTGGCTCTAATTCTGTGTCACCGGTGCAGTTGTTCCTCCCTTCCTCACACAAACGCACACGCTGTCTGTCTCTGTCTCTGTCTCTCAGGTCAAACAGGAGGTAGACAGATGCCTGGGTGGCTGTTGTTTAGTGTACTGTTTTGCTTTGCTTTTTATTTTTGTCTTTAGCTTTGTTGACACGTCCCCGCTGACTAGAAGCCAGCTACACACACACTCTCTCTCTTCACCCCCCACCCCCGACATGCAAGCCAACGGACGATGCTGTTGCGGCGTAATTTTGAATCAATTTCGCCCGTAATCGTCGCCGGGCAAGTACTGTCGCCGTCGACATTATGTGGCGACCCTTTCGGCACATAACAGTATTGTATGATGATGATGATATGGGTACTTATATAGCGCGCCTGTCCTCGGTCGGAGACCAAGCTCTAAGCGCTTTACAAACACGGAGTCATTTCCACAACAGGCTGCCTACCTGGGTAGAGCCGACTGACGGCTGCCATTTGACGCTCATCATTCATTTCTTGTGTCATTCAATCAGGCTTCAGTCATGCACACGCACACACACAAACGCTCACACAGTCATGTAACATTTCACGTGTGTGACCGTTTGGCTTATCTAAATTCATGCTGGGTATGTTTCCGTTTCCATAACCCACCGAACGCTGACATGGATAACAGGATCTTAAACGTGCATATTTGATCTTCTGCGCGCGTATGTACACGAAAGGGGGGTAAAGGCACTAGCAGGTCTACACCTCTATTGACCTTGCAGACGTATAGCTCTTGGGCACATAATTTGGTC
The DNA here is from genome assembly GCF_041734735.1 of Babylonia areolata. NCBI lineage: Eukaryota > Metazoa > Mollusca > Gastropoda > Neogastropoda > Buccinidae > Babylonia > Babylonia areolata. The sequence goes on along the minus strand of NC_134878.1, from coordinate 10,496,183 downwards.
ACAACGCACGCTACGTGCACCATCATAATTATTGTTCCAAGCGTTTTTTATACAGCGAATACCGCTTTTCATGCAGCCACTACTGTCAGCTCTGTCGGCACCCTTTGTGTGTGTGTGTGTGTGTGTGTGTGTGTGTGTGTGTGTGTGTGTGTGTGTGTGTGAGCGAGAGAGAGAGAGAGAGAGAGAGAGAGTGTGTGTGTGTGTGTGTGTGTGCGAGTCTCTGGAGGGGGGTAGGATGCTGATGGCCGCCATCAGACAGGCAGGGTGAAGTCCGGCACCAGGCAGGGAGATGGATGTCTGCAGGTCAGTTCATCACATGGCTCCAGACAGCTCCACTCCGTGATGTGCCTCAGTGCTCTGATAGGGCACGGCTCCTAGCTTCTAGGTTACACACACACACACGCGCGAGAGCGCGCGCGCGCAGACGCGCACGCACGGACTACCCCAGTGTGTGTGTGTGTGGGGTGTGTGTGTGGTGTGTGTGTGTGTGTGTGTGTGTGTGTGTGTGTGTGTGTGTGTGTGTGTGTGTGTGTTGTGTGTGTGT
>NC_134878.1:10475639-10488139 GCF_041734735.1 Babylonia areolata | reverse complement strand
TGACCACCCCCACCCCACCCCCCTTCTCCCCATTTCCTCTCCCCCTTTTTTTGAAGTTTGATTCTCTCTCTCTCTCTCTCTCACACACACACACACACACACACACACACACACACACACACACATATATATATATATATATGGTTCACAAGCAGACCCCTTCTTGAAACTGAAACCGAAACGTTTGTCAACGTTGTACTGTATATCTGTGTCTTGTTCATCCGCATCTCAATTCCCTTGCATTTCGTTGTTAAATTTCTGGACCCGCACACCAAACAACAAACACAATCGAAATCAAAATAACATCGTCTTCTTGGATCCAACGGCCCCCACTCCCCTCCACCCCTTCCCCACACCCCCAACACACACACACACATACACACACACACACACTCCGACCACTACCAACTCACCTCCAGTTGCTACAGAAGTGCGAGATGTTGGTGGAATCGAAGGACGAGTCCCCGTAGGAGAACACACTGCCATCCATGGCCATAGTCAGTGGAACCGTGGAACCCACGTTACACACCACCACCACCACCACACACACCCACTTCACCCACAGCAATGTCTCTCTCACAGGTCTGCCTGGACACTACTATATCACCTTCCAGGTCTTCCTTCACAGTGGTTTTTTTTTAATTTCTATTTATTGATTAAACGAAGCAAGAAACGGTGCTGATAACTGTCGAGTCCTTCTTTCTGGATTAAAAAAAAAATTAATGAAGCACACATTAAGATACTATAATGGATGTTCTTTGTTTTGGGTTCAACTTTTCAGTTCAGCACACACACGCAAAATAAATAAATAAATAAATAAAATAAAAATTCAGCTCCAACCTACAACGTCCTTCTTCTGTCTTATCATTTAGGCCAAAGGAAAGTTCTTGAAGACAGTAATAACAATCGTTGTTCTTTGTTCTTCTTCACCTTCCAGTTTAGCACACACACACACACACACACACACACATAAAAATAAACCCAGTTTAGCTCCAACCAACTCCTCTGTTCTTCACACCAGCAGCACAGCGAACCTCAAACCTGGGAACTCACTATTCTCACTCTCACTGACTTCTCTCCTCAGTCACCGAAAGGTGAAATACAATCCGTCCTCCAATTTGTCAAACAGCTCAGCTTGCCGGCAACGATGCTTCGCTCGCAGTGTACAAAAAGCCACAGGGTGAAAGACACAGAGAGAGAGAGAGAGAAAGAAGAAGGGAAAAAAAAAGAAAGAAAGAAATATCGTCAGCAGGTGTTGAGGTCAGTTGAGCTCATCTCGTCAGGTGGAAAGGCAGTGAATCCAAACGAGGTTTGTGAAAAATTCACTCACTTGCACCTCTTGTCGCAGGGATAAAATTTCCCTTTTATTTATAAAGTGAGGGATTAATGCAGTGATCTTGTGTTGTTGGTGTGAGTGAGTGGAGGGGGAGAGTTAGTGTCAACTCCGTCGGGGGAGGGGGGGGGGGAAGCGTGATTTTTTTTTTTTTTTTTAAATTCCCCTGAATCTTTGTCACCTCTGCAGGACTCGCGCTTCACTTGGCACAATCACGGGGGACACGTTGGGTGATCAGGGATTTCGGTGAGTCTGTCACGAGCGGAGACGTGGTGTTGATTTCACACACACACACACACACACACAGACACACACACACACACACAAAACCACCTGTCATGATCTTCTCACCTCTGTCAAAGCACTTTAGACAGGGGTCATGAGTTAAGGCTTAAGAACTGTCCCACACTGAAAGCCCGTCTCTCACTTGAGGCGTCATGCCCATCAGTCACAGCAGTTTGAAAGTTCGGGGAGTCTGCCGCAACACTTGAGATAAGGATCGAGAAGATAACCCAGATCGTTTGTGTGTGTGTGTGTGTGTGTGTGTGTGTGTGTGTGTGTGTGTGCAGTACCACACACCTTGCTCACTGCACACAACCCACAAGTAACCCTCTGTCTTCATCGCATTGTGGGGTCACAGTCGGAAAATAAAACCCATGTGTATAATCACATTATCTGCATTCGAAAGCCCGTCATTTTGAAATGGTGCGATCACCACCAAAATAAAAGAAATCCACAACTCAGTTTAAGGAACAAAAACATATACTTATTTTTTATTGTTAAAAATGTTATAGATCTTTAAAGTAATCTCATTCCTTACTAGGGTGTTTCTGGACTGCAGCTACGGTCATTCTCCCTTCAATCATTTCAGTCTATTATGCAAAGGGAGGTGTTGAGGGATGGACGGTGGGATCAATGCCACACTTTCTCTGATAATCACCGCTGTTTGCTTCTGATTAACAAACGTTCTTTTCGAAAAGTTACCGCTGTTTTAACCTGCTTTCAGTCTAACAGTTTTTTCCCCCGGGATTACACGTCGACATGGACACCTCACCTACCTCCAACAGACAGAAAACGGCGCCGAATGGGATAGCCATCAACAGTTTCACTTTCTTTAGGAGGCGTCACTGCGATCGGACAAATCCTCATACGCTGCACCACATCTGCTCAGCAGATACCTGACAGCAGCATTACTCAGCGCGCTTAGCCAGACCTTTGGTGCATGCCTACGTGTATGTAAAAACAATTATATATATGTATGTATGGACGTGTGTGTGTGTGTGTGTGTGTGTGTGTGTGTGTGTGTGTGTGTTTCTCTAAGAGTGGTTTTTCTTCTGCACACTTTTGCCAGAGGACACAGCACTTAAGCTGCCACTGGTTCTTCAGTCAGTGCGCCATGTGCGTGCAGCACACGGGACCCCGGTTTATCGTCTCAACGGAATGATCAGACAATCAGTTTCAGTTCTCACTCCAACTTGTGGGGAAAAAAAAGGGCGATACCGGGATTCGAACCCAGACCCTCACAGACACTGTACTGACAGAGAAGCGTCTTCACCACTCTGCCACCCTCCCACCCATCGACAACAGCACGTGAATCGCCAGTGCTGACATAGCCTCTACGCTTGAGTTGGTCAAAAGCAAACTGAAACTGGCAATGCTGGAATTTCACGGTCAGTGCACACAAAAATTAGAAGCGCTTTGTGTCCGGAGAAAGAAGGGCTTGAGGAAGTCGGATTACCATTGCCGCCCGCTTTTCCGATTCAACGGACCTACAGTTGTCGTATCGTTGTGGTTCACAGCAGTGAAAGTACACACACCTGTGGAAACACACACGATCCAAATGCCGGCGTGGCGTGGTACCACAGACATATATATGGGATGTAAAAATATATCTCAGTGTGTTGTACCGAAACGAACCGATTTAATTTTTATCTAACGAGGGTAGTGGAGTTAGCCCAACTGATTTTTTTCTTCTTCTTATTTCACATCCAGCTCTCAAGAGCTCATCTACTATCACTAAGCGCCTGCAATGTCTCTCACACGGACATGGATTTTTCTTTCCTTCAAAACAAAAGTCTAAAACAATTAGACTGAAGAAAGGTTTGGGCAACGGCATACTTCTGATACAAGTTATAGTTTTACCCCGGAATGAAAAACGGGTGTGTAGGAATGGTTATTTCACTGGGAAGCACGCAACAAAACACTGGTCTCAGGCGTTGTTTCAATCAACTAGCAAACAAGAAGATAGAAAGAAGGATAGATAGAAAGAAAGAAAGAAAGATAGAAAGGAGACAGCTCCCGTTCTTACGAAGTTGACAGAAGAGAAAATCCATCCAATTCACTCTCAGCTTCCAATACTTCACCGGACCATAACAACTTTGTAGTGACCTTTATCTGTGCATGGATGCCAGAACTCTACCGCACCTGTACACCCCGCAGAAGAAGATGAAGATGAAAACCCCCCAAAAAACCCAACCAAACAAAAAACCAAAACCCCACCCTCGCCCGACCACATCCCATCGAAAAACCAAACAAGCGAGAAGCTGATCCCCTTGAACAGCCCGCACACCAGCCACTGAATCCATCACCGTGGACATCATCAGCAAAGGATTTCCCTCTTCCCGTCCTGTTCCTTGTTCTGTCAGCAGATTCTCGCCGATTCTCTTTATTTCTCATCTGTGATTGACTTTTTTACTTACTTATATCCCGTAGTTTACACATTTATTATCCGAACAAAATCTACTATACGCTTGTATCATGTTTTGGTTTTTTCTTTCAAGCTCTCGAATATCAACGAGAACTTGAAGGTTATAAGGTGTGACTTGCAGAAATTTGTTTCTGATAACCACTTCAGAACATACAGATATCAGCCAAGTGCTGAGTTTCCAATGCCCACTAAACGTGTAACACGTCTTGAGCATCAGCGAGGACCAGAGGTTGTAAGTTGTGACCTGTAGAAATAATTCTTTGGTTTTGATAGCCACTTTAGAACATAATCACAGCTACCTGCCAAACGTTGCGTTTCCAACGTCCACAAAACGTTCTATAAAACATCTTAAGCATTGGCGATGACTGAAGGTTATACGTTCTGACCTGCTGAACTAGTTCTTCGCTTTTGATAGCCACTTCAGACCATACTCACAGATATATCAACCAAACGTTAGGTATTCAATGCCCCCGAAAAACGTTTTCTTCCTTTGTCAGTGCACCCTGACCACGACACAATCACAACACATACCAGTGTCTCGACGAAAGGTGTATGGAGACAGTGACATCACAGACACAGCCACGGTCCCTCTGTAGTCCTGCAGATCACCCCTACAACGTGTCTACCATCAAAACCTCGTGAGAAGGGGCATTAACACAAAACTCCCCCCCCTCTTCCTCACACACCACACAACACAAAGTGGGACAAGCAGGCACTTGATGCAACCGCACGAACTCTCATCTCAAGACACACGACTGGTGACAGTGACCGTGACAGTGACTGAGTCACCTCACCAACCAACACCACAAAGATCACGTAACGTGCTGCAGTTTACCCTGCCTGTCCTTGTACCTGCCCTTTCCTCGGTAACTCCACACCTGTGCAGTTGGCAAGCGTTCTGCTTACATTAACTCTCTCCATACGAACGGCGAAAGAGACGACGTTAACAGCGTTTCATCCCAATTACTATCATCAAAATATTGCAAGCGGAACGCTCTTATACTGAAGAGGTGAATGTTGACAAAGAATACCACAATTCTGACGACGGAAGCTAAAGGTTGGGTCATTCAGACACCCACTGGACATCCGAGGGGTCTGTGTAGAGGAGAAGAGAGGACTGGCCGTACTGAGTGAGTTAAAGGACCGGAGTGATATTAACCCCCTTGATTGCAGCTGACGAGTCTGCTCCTTCGTCAGTGAAGAGCCTTCACCTCCTTCATGGAGATAAGACAGAGCTGACAGGTCAGGGAGCCAGCCACCAAGCTCTGTGTGGACTCCTTCCCATCGGGACTGCGTTATTTCCGACCAGCAAAGTCAGTGACAACGCTTCAAAGTACACACAAAAAAATGAAGTAAACGCATTTGAAATTCACACCACTGATTTCATTTCACAAAGGTTTAGAAATCAAGGGGTTTAAGCGCTCCATTCGGGACTCGAAATATATATATATATATATATATATATATTATGTAGGACTTGAAACAACAAACGTTCGTTATGATCCGACCCTAAGCCCTTCTCCTCACCCACCTCAATTTCCCCTTTTTCACTGAACATCTTACACGACTGAAGTAGAGCCATCGATGACATGATTTTCTTTTATGTTCTTATTCTTATGATTATTATTCTTATTATTATCACGTTTGTTACACTGTCCAGGAGTGCAAAAAGAATTGTCTACACACTTCTGCTCACAATGATTCATAAGCGCCAATTTGTTTACAAAATTATTTCCAGTATCTCTTGTTCTAATTATGTTGCCTTATAAAGAGTACCGTACTTACTTCCTGTTTGTTACTGGTCTTCTCTTGATTCTCTTATTCATTTTCCCAGTCTGTTCATATTGTTAATGTCGGTCTTTCTGCTGTTTGACATTGTTCATATTGTTAATGTCGGTCTTTCAGCTGTTTGACATTGTTCATATTGTTAATGTCGGTCTTTCAGCTGTTTGACATTGTTCATATTGCTAATGTCGGTCTTTCTGCTGTTTGACATTGTTCATATTGCTAATGTCGGTCTTTCTGCTGTTTGACATTGTTCATATTGCTAATGTCGGTCTTTCTGCTGTTTGACATTGTTCATATTGTTAATGTCGGTCTTTCTGCTGTTTGACATTGTTCATATTGTTAATGTCGGTCTTTCTGCTGTTTGACATTGTTCATATTGTTAATGTCGGTCTTTCTGCTGTTTGACATTGTTCATATTGTTAATGTCGGTCTTTCAGCTGTTTGACATTGTTCATATTGTTAATGTCGGTCTTTCTGCTGTTTGACATTGTTCATATTGTTAATGTCGGTCTTTCAGCTGTTTGACATTGTTCATATTGTTAATGTCGGTCTTTCTGCTGTTTGACATTGTTCATATTGTTAATGTCGGTCTTTCAGCTGTTTGACATCGACGTAATAATGTTTTTAACAGATATGAAATACCTAAAAACAAAGAAAACAACTGGAAACAGATCCAGTGGGACTTTTACTTCCGTCCCAATATTCCAATAACCTCAAGGAAAAATAGTTCTCTCTCTCTCTCTCTCTCTCTCTCTCTCACACACACACACACAAACGCGTGCGCGCGCGCGAAATCTCCGTTCCTAGAACGCTTCTGAACAGGTGAAACAAAGATCCGGCCATTTTTGAACCCCCTCCCCCCTCCCCCAACCCCTGACCCTGTCCTGAATGCCCCCACCCCCTTCAATAATGAAACAACCCAGTTGATTGTGTGAAGATCGCAGCTGTGCACGTGAACAACGCTGTGAACAAGCAGAGCAGAGCGCGTTGTGTGTGAAACCTTCACACAGACACAAACTCAAGACACACACTGAAAGCTGGCGAGCACGAGCAGCCCACCGGCACGCACTGAGCCGTGTGTCGCGGGGTGTTCTCAAAACAAAAAAATCTGATCCATCCCGCATCACTTCTCACATCAATCCACACCCCAGCAGGGAACAGCAAACTTCCTGTCTGTAATTTTTTTTTTTAATTTAAGTAAATTTAGGGGACAACATCCACAATTTCCCCCTCCAGACGGAATGAGTAGTGTTCCCAACAGTGCGTTCACTCCGTCAGTCACACAGAGGAGTGGAGGGGAACAAATGTAGATGTTGAAAAAAAAATGTGTAAACCACACACACACACCACATACACAAACCAACAAAAAAAACCTCTGTCCGTCCGTCCGCGTCTATCTGTCAAAGTCTTAACTCATAAGTTTCAGTTTCAATGAGGTGTCAAAGCTTACCGCGACTGATCCACATATGTGTAATACGCTACACCACCACATCTGTCTCCAGTCAGTCCTCAAGGTTGATGATGAAGAAGATAATGAAGAAGAAGAAGAAGATGATGATGATGATAGTGATGTTGACACCCAGCCCTCCACCTCCACCCACACCCTCAGCCAACTGGAAACAACAGGCAAACAGTAACGAATAATTTCCCAAAGACATTTAAGTACGTAAGCTTTGTCGGTATCAGTGAATTACAATAACCAACCACCTCTCTCTTCTTCTCTCTCACACCCCCCCCCCCCCCCCCCACTCCCCTTTCCCTGTCCCAGCGAGGGAGGGGCACACAGTGATGTCCGGAATACGGAGAAGGGGGAAACTGTATCGCGCCATCCTTGACACACAAATCACATTATCGACAAGCCCTACCACCTCCCCAGCTAGCTCTCTCTCTCTCTCTCTCAAACGTGTGCGTGGGTATTCATCTTCACCCACCCGGCATACCCCGTCACAAACACACACACACCACACACACACACACACACACACACACAAAAACCACCACCAGCACAGCAGCAAATACACCAGTTGCTCCTTCAAACTCTTGCTTTTCAAAACTCCTCCACGAACAATCCTCCGAACGCAATCGAGTCTTTTTTTCCTTTTTGTTTTATCACTCGTTCTTTTCGTGTTTGTTTGTTTCTTTCTTTTTCAATAGAAAACGATAACGACACGACACACGTGGCAAAACAGCTGTGTTCACGACATGTGAGAGAGAATAAAACTGGGTCTTCAAAGTTGTCGTTCTGCTGTGGTGGTGGAAAAAAAAGCCACGCCACACACGCACACACACACACACACACACAACAAGCAAGCTGACAAATTCCGGATTCCGGTTGCGATCGTTCATACCACGTGACTCTTTCTGGCCAATGGGAAGACAGAATACCCGGAGCGTTCGTGCACAGCGCGAAAACTGGTCAGTCATACGGCCTGGTTAATTATTAGGCTTCCCGTTTTTCGCACCCCACCCCCCTTTTTTATGTCAAGTTTTTCATGTCTATAACATCATTTGAAACTTGTCAAAAGTATTAACGGACAGAGACTTCAAACATGTCGCTTATATCATGGTAGGTACTAACGGAAATCAAAGGATCTGCTGCTAGCAGGATGGTTCCAGAAAAATGAGGTCAATCACCTCCACTGAGCCAACTGCTGTTCTTCCATCGACACAATCCAGTATCATTAACATGCGGGTGAGCTGGGCTGGGTGGGGAAGGGGTTGGGGGTGGGGGGGGGGACTGGTGGGGTGGGGGGTCATTGGGGGAGGGAGACAGCCAGCGAACGAATGAAGAGAGAGAAAGAGAGGGGAAGAGTGAGAGAGAAAGAGAGAGCCTTTTTACGTCCCTTCCTACACTCTTAATCTAATCATCAATTCAATAACCCCACGAACTCTCAGCAGCAGTACGACCCAAAGCAACGTATATAAACAACAACAACAACAACAATAATAATAATAATAATAATGATGATGATGATGATAAGAAGAAAGCAACCCAACATAAAATAACCATAATAATGATAATGATCATAATCAATCAATCACCTGACCTAGATTCCCCTCCTCAGCAACACACGGCTCACTCATTCACTCACGCAGGCACGTGCTCTACGGTTTGATTCTTTCTTCCAGCATGCCGAGTATGTGTGTGTGTGTGTGTGCGTGCGTGTGTGTGTGCGTGTGTGTGCGTGCGTGCGTGCGTGCGTGTGTGCGTGCGTGCGTGTGTGTGTGTGCTTGGAGCAGGGGTAGTGTAGTAGGGAAAGGAATCGATCGATGAAGGCCATAGAGGTAGCGGAGAGAGGATTGCCTGGTCTACATGGAAGCTGCTGCGAGGAGCGTTTGTATGTATACATGGTCATAGTCCTGGCACAAACCGCTGCATTCAGGGAAATGGATGGGTTGCGGGGGCGGGGGGGGATGAGGGGGGGGGGTTGGGAGGCTGGGGGTGTGAGGGGTGCTGGGGGGGGTTGTGGCTGGTCTTGTGTATGTATGGACGGGAGGGGGGGTGGTTAGGGGGAGCGGTTGTGCTAGCCTTGATTGTAATATAGCTGTGGTGGGTTTGTATGCGTGGCCGTTGACCTTTTTTTTTTTCTTTTTTTTTTTTTTTTGCACGGACCTGCAGGCTCTGACTGACTATGAAGATGGAGAAATCGATATATGGCTGTGCTGTGTGCCTGGCTCGCCTTTTAATTCCAGATTGATCGATTGCCATGCCTGCTTGCTTGTGATTGATTTCCAATTTTCATATCAAACATTATGGTCTGCGTGATTGCATTCTGTAGAGTTGAGTTTAACTTCTGTTACTTTCCATTGTTATAATGTCAAACATTTTGGTCTGCATGATTGCATTCTGTTACCTTCCATTGTTATAATATCAAACATTATAGTCTGCATGATTGCATTCTGTTACCTTACATTGTTATAATATCAAACATTATGGTCTGCATGATTGCATTCTGGTACCTTACATTGTTATCATGTCAAACATTATGGTCTGCATGATTGCATTCTGGTACCTTCCATTGTTATAATATCAAACATTATAGTCTGCATGATTGCATTCTGTTACCTTACATTGTTATAATATCAAACATTATGGTCTGCATGTTTGCATTCTGGTACCTTACATTGTTATCATGTCAAACATTATGGTCTGCATGATTGCATTCTGGTACCTTACATTGTTATAATATCAAACATTATGGTCTGCATGACTGCATTCTGTTACCTTACATTGTTATCATGTCAAGCATTATGGTCTGCATGATTGCATTCTGCCCGCGCCACCCCCCCCCCCCCCCCCCCCAAAAAAAAAACCCACAAAAACAACAACAACAACAACAAACAAACAAAACAACAACTACAACAAAAAACACACATACAAAAAGTATTGTGGCTTCCTGTCGTTGTCTGTCCGTGCTTCGTCAGTCTGCGGGTCGGGGCCGGTTCAGTCTGTGGGGGTGTGCTCAGCAGCTGGAGGGTGGTGTCTTTTGCCGGTGTGGGCTCTGCAGTCATGAAATACTGGCTGGTACACCCATGGGGATACTTCTTTTAAGGCTGTCGCGAGCCGCTGCATCCTGTGGTCTCTTTTGCCTCTGTTCGGGTGCAGTTATGTCCCTTGAATTCTTAATGAAGTGTGCCTGTGCGTTCCTGCACACAGCGCAGGCCTCCAAGGGTGGTGCAGGGTTGTTCCAAGGGCGGGTGGAGACAGTGCTTCTCTGGGGGTCCTCTCCCAGCACCTACGGGTGTTTCTCTTTCTTCTGATTATTCTGGCTTGCTGATCTGGTTCTGCGGTGTGACTGGGCACTCGGTAGAACGGGCAGAGAACCCATGTGCAAAGACCCAGGCTCTTACACACATCCGATACAGCTGGAGGAACCTGGTGTGTGGGGTGGGTGGGGGTGGGGGGTGCGGGTGTGTGCTGATTATCTGGTTGCGGTTTTCCGCAATTTATCTTTATTCTTATCTGTCTATTATAATCAATGTGCAGTATAGTAGGCTATGTTTATAATTATATTCAAATAATGTTTCTTAATTCTTTCTGTTTTTACATTAAGAATACTAGTTATTACCTGCAGTGTGTGGATGTATGTATGAAACGGTGTATGTGATATTTTTTTACATTTGTATCTTTTGTAATATTCGTAAAAGCTGTTGTTGACTTTTACAGTTATGGTCCCCATGTTGTTTACTTGTCTATGTTGTGATAATGCACCTGACCAAATTTCTCCAGGTGGAGATAATAAAGTTATTCTTACCTTATATATCTTCCTCTGTGTGGCATCCCACTGGCTCTTCACCTCTCAGCTCATGCTCTTCAGAGAGTTCAGAAGATGAAGAATCTTTGCCAAAATTCTTAAGAACCCACCAAAAATTCCGCTGAATTCCACTTTTTTTCTGATACCCCAAAAAAGGAAGAATATTATTGTTAAAACTTATATGTATCTCTTCTGTACAAATTTCTTTTCGACAGAATTCACTCCATTGATAAGGGAAAAAATTCTCTCTATTAGCAGGGCAAAGAATTTTTGTCTGTTGTAAGGGAATTAAGTATGACTTGTTCGTGTGTGTATTTTCTTTGCTCTTTTGCTCGAGTGGGTCTTTATGTTTCTTGCAGGTGATTTTTTTTCTGACATCACATTTTTCTAACATAGCAGATGTGGTGATTAGCGTGTATGGATTTGTCCGAACGCAATGACGCCTCCTTGAGTGACTGAACTGAATTGAACTGACATCACTCTGCGTTAATTAATGTGTGTAAAAGGCACAAGTGTGGATATGTCTTAATGACCTCCCCACCACCACCCCAGTGGGTATGTGAAACAGATTCCTTGCCTTGCCTTACCTTGCCCCACAGCAGGTATATGAAATATATCTCTTGCCTTGCCCCCACTCCCCCCATTCAGTGGGTATGTGAAATAAATCTCTCGCCTTGCCTCTCCTGGATTTTGCTTGCCGCCCATGCCGTGCCATGCCCGGGGTCCTATCCTGCGTTGTTTCCTTTTCTCAACACGGGCTCCACACGAAAAGTGCAGCTCCAACGAACAGAGCACGTGCGGATTACGTGGTTTACAACTGTTGCCACTTCTGGGGCTTGTTGACAGCACACACGTGTGCAAGCTCGTTATTACGCAAGCAGCTTACGTGCGTATTTACATACATACGTACACAAGCTCGTATATTCTTCTTACAGTCCACAGGGCAGGAGCGGGAGCGTAGTAGCTAGCTATCAGTGTACCCCATCAGAACGGCAACAGATAAATTCCCGTGGCTGTGGTGTGACGCCTTGTGAAGTGCATTATAAATATAAGGCCTTGGCTGTGGCAGCTGAAATCTCTGCACTTTTGTGCAGATGGAGGGAGGGAGGGAGGGGATGCCTAGAGTGTGGCTGCATGTGGAGAATACTTATCACTGCTCTCTCTCTGTTTCACACACACACACACACACACACACACACAGACACATACACACACACACACATACAGACACACACACAGACGCACGCACACACACACACAGACACACACACACAGAGACACACACATACACACACACACATATACACACACACACACAGACACACATACAGAAAGACACGCACGCACACACACACACACGCAAAAAGACACACACACACACACACACACACACACACACACACACACACACACACAC
>NC_134878.1:10465639-10470639 GCF_041734735.1 Babylonia areolata | reverse complement strand
CACAGAGAGCGAGAGAGGCAGAGAGAGAGAGAGAGAGAGAGAGAGAGAGACGTACAGAAAGTGAGACAGACTGTGAGACAGAGAGACCGAGAAATACAGAGAGAGAGAGACAGAGACAGAGACTGACAGCGTCAATTATTCAACCTTGTCCTGTCTTCTCAGTTTGATGGTCTCCACACGGACCATCGCTTTCCACCCCTACTCTCTGCTGTATCACACTCACACACACACACACGCACACACACACACGCACGCACACACACAAGCGCTCACACACACATATACACGCACTCACACACACAGAAACACACATGCACGCACGCACACACAGAGAAACACACACGCACGCACGCACACACACACACATATATATATACACGCACATACACGCACTCACACACAGAAACACACACGCACGCACGCACGCACGCACACAGAAACACACACGCACGCACGCACACACACACACACACACACACACACACATACATACACACACGTACACACACAAACGCACACACACACACACGCACACACACACAAACGCATACACACACATACGGACACACACACACAGACATACACACACGTACACACAGAAACGCGCGCGCACGCACACACACACACACAAACGTACACAAACACACAAACACACACGTACACACACACACAGACAAACACACACGTACACACACACACACACACACACAAACGGACATCCACCCACCCACACACACCCTCCCCCGAATCCACATCCACCCTTACTCGTTTTTCCCCAGTTACCCCCACCCACCCACCTACCCACCCCCACCACACCCTCTCCCCAGTGCAATCAATCAAAGTGAGTATCGTCACTGCGGCTTGCAGATGCAACTCATTACATCTGCCAGCCCCGCTTGCAGGTGAAGAAAAAAAAAGGCAGGCTTTTTTTTTTCTTCTTCTCCCCCCCCCCATTCCCCCTCCCCATCATCTGCATCAGTTCGGTGGCATTACTCTTACAAAGCTCATTGGAAGTCCCACATTAACTCTCTCCATACGAACGGCGAAAGAGACGACGTTAACAGCGTTTCATCCCAATGACCATCATCAAAATATTGCAAGCGGAACGCTCTTATACTGAAGAGGTGAATGTTGACAAAGAATACCACAGTTCTGACGACGGAAGCTAAAGGTTGGGTCATTCAGACACCCACTGGACATCCGAGGGGTCTGTGTAGAGGAGAAGAGAGGACTGGCCGTACTGAGTGAGTTAACTGACCAGACATACACAGGTTCTTCTGACCGGGATTATCATTATTATTACATAACGTACTTTTGTGAGGTTTTTTTTTTTCTTTTTTCATTTTTATTCAAATTTTCATTTGACACCACACCAAGGAAACATACACATATCAACATTAATAATACAGAGCAGAATACAAATAAGGAAATAAGAGAAACCAGGGCATGTCTAATGTATTATACACATACGATAGGAAAAACAAATAAAACTGCACGCAGGAAAAAATACAAAAACAAGGGTGGCGCTGTAGTGTAGCGACGCGCTCTCCCTGGGGAGAACAGCCCGAATTTCACACAGAGAAATCTGTTGTGATAAAAAGAAATACCAATACAAATACAAATGTTAGGACTTGAAACTATTGTTAGAACTGGAAACCAACACTGGTACTGATATTCTCACACACCTGGTACCATGAGCAGCGCACGACACGACAACCCATCAAATGGGTAGAGAGAAAACGACCCCCCCACCCCCCCCCCCCCCCCCCCCCACACACACAGCCTTTTTTTGGGGGGGTTTAATTATCTTATTCCGAGCGCCAGGGAACCGAGTCCTCTCTTACTTGTGTTTCAAATGATATGTGTATGTTTGTGGGAGAGGGGGTGTGGGGGGGGGGGGGTGTTTCGAGTGAATGGTTTTGGTGCCATTATAAAGCGCATAGAACATACGCCATGACACGTCGTCTTAATTAAAAATAAAATAAAATAAAATAAATTCAACCCTCAGTCTCCTCAGTCCACTGAATGGGTTGCGAAAACTTGCTCGCGCATCACACTCGGCAACCAGACGCTTCCGCCATCTTGGGTCTATAAGAAACAGACTGGCCGCGTGGCGTGTTGTGTTCGAACGCTGTGTCGCTGATCGTTCTGTACTATAATGGCGGGGAAGACAAATTTTCGTCAAAACTACGTTCGATATGTCCATTATCACAGCGCTCAGTCGACCAAGTGAAGGCAGCGCTTACATGCCCCCCCCCCCCCCCCCCCCTAACCCTCCCGCGCCCCCTCTTCCGCCCGTTATTCCCACAACGCCGCTGTTATCCGTCTTCCTATCCACCCACCACCACCACCACCTTCTCAACCAATACACATGAATTGCCTGTACCTCCACCTCCTCCCCCCCCTACACCCCCAAACTCAATCATGTGCAAACATCCACTCTCCCCCTAAATCTCTCTCTCTCTTTCTCACTCACACACACACACTTTTTTTTTTGGGGGGGGGGGGGGGGGGGGGGGGAAGGCTTGGGAGGGGCTTTTTTTTTTTTGTTTTGTTTTTTTGTTTTTTTAGGGGGGATGGTTTGATCTTTTTCCTTCATGACATGATGATGTTTGTATCATGATTATGTAAATGTACATGTTTATTATGTAGATGTGCATGTTTAAATGTGAATGTGAATGTCATGTCTTTATTTCTTCATCTCTTTGCTACTTTGTGGATGTTTTGATTCATATTCAATTTCCATTTGCCCTGAGGGCTGGATGAAAAAAAGCACATGTATGCTTATTCCACTTCCCTCAATAAAAAAAACTTCGTTCTCGTTCTCGTTCTCTCTCTCTCTTTCTCATTTCCACTTTCCAGGCTAAGCTGGCGCGGATGCCGCAATCTGCTGTTAACTTGTGACTTGCTTCGCAGCGCAAACTGTCATTCTTGATTAGTACCCCCGAAAACGGAGTATAGCTGCCTACTTGGCGGGGTTAAAAACGGTCATACACGTAAAAGCTGACTCGTGTACACACGAGTGAACCGGTGGGAGTTGCAGCCCACGAACGCAGAAGAAGAAGAATAGTATAAAAGAAAAGAAGATAACATAAAATAAATAGACTGAAACAAAACAGAATAAATGAAAGAGATAGAATCAAATAACAATGTAATGAAATTTATTCACGAGGTTTACTTTTTTTTTTCTACAAAACTTTTTTTTTTAAAGAAACTTCTTTCTGATCGAAGATGATTATAAAGTAACGTGTATGTGAGTAGAGACTAACTGAAAAGTGTCGATTGTTCCTGGCATGATCAATGAGTGAGTGTCTGTATGACGTTTGGAATTCTAGAACATTAGAAAAATGACTTAGTGATTTAAATCGATTTTATTGTTCTTGTTTTCAAGACATCAGTCACAATTTATAGAAAGAGGGATGGGGGAGGGGGGGGGAGCGAAAGTTGGACAGAAAGGAAAGAGGGCTGAAGCTGGCAAGAGAAAGAGAGAAAAGGAGAGAGAGGGAGAGAGAGAGAGGGAGAGAGAGGGAGAGAGGGAGGGAGAAAGAGAGAGAGAGAGAGGGAGGGAGGGAGAGAGGGAGGAGAGAGAGGGAGAGAGAGAGAGAGAGGGAGAGAGAGGGAGGGAGGGAGAAAGAGAGAGAGGGGGAGGGAGAGAGAGAGGGAGGGAGAAAGAGAGAGAGAGAGAGGGACAGAGAGGGAGGGACAGAGAGAGGGAGGGAGAAAGAGAGAGAGAGAGGGAGGGAGAGAGAGAGAGGGAGGGAGAAAGGGAGAAAGAGAGAGAGGGAGAGAGGGAGGGAGAGAGAGGGAGAGAGAAAGAGAGAGAGAGAGGGAGAAAGAGAGAGAGGGAGGGAGAGAGAGAGAGGGAGGGAGAAAGAGAGGGAGAGAAAGAGAGAGAGGGAGGGAGAAAGAGAGAGAGAGAGGGAGAGAGAGAGGGATGGAGAAAGAGAGAGAGAGAGAGAGGGAGAGAGAAGGAAAAACAGTGAAGGAGATAGAAGAAACAAAGAGAGGGGCAGTGAGATAGACACAGGGGACATGGACAGAGACAGAGAGCGAGAGACAGAGACAGAGAAAAAGACAGAAAGAGAGATTTCAGTTTCAGTTTCAGTAGCTCAAGGAGGCGTCACTGCGTTCGGACAAATCCATATACGCTACACCACATCTGCCAAGCAGATGCCTGACCAGCAGCGTAACCCAACGCGCTTAGTCAGGCCTTGAGAAAAAAAAAAGGTGAATAAATAATAGATAAGCTTGAAAGAGAGAGAGAGGGGGAGAGCGAGAGAGAGACAGAGACAGACAGACAGACAGACAAAAAAATAGAGAGAGAGAGAGAACTCACAACTCAAAACTTAATTCCCCAAAGAACGTTATTTCATGCGTGGATCATTCTTCAGTCTGTCCTTGAACCAGACAGACAGACAGACAAACAGGTAGTGAGACAGACAGACAGACAGACACGCAGACGGAGGACAAACAGGCACAGAAGAAGAAAGATATACAGATAGACAGACAGACAAACGGACAGACAGACAGACAGACGGAAGGAAAGAAGGACGTTGGGGCGTCACGCCATGCAGTGCAATCAGTCTAATGGCAGGATCGCCTTGTAAACCCGCCCTCTCCTACTAATGAATTGCTCACCTCGCTCGCATGCATGAACACAGGCGCGCGCGCACACACACACACACACATACAGACGTACACGCACGCACACAGACACACACACACACAAACACACATACACGCACGCACGCACATACATAGTTTGATATCACTGATGGTGAAAAGCCGATTCAAAGAACGAAGGTACGTGCATGCATACACGCACGCACGCGAACATGCGCGCACACACACTCTCACACATATATAAACACACACACACACACACACACACACACACACACACACACACTGCAACCACCTCACCTGCACCTCCGTCCGCATAAATACTTACTGAATATGACGGCATATAGAATCATGATCGTTTTTGGACTTTGGAAACT
>NC_134878.1:10458139-10460639 GCF_041734735.1 Babylonia areolata | reverse complement strand
GTTCTGATGGCAACCCATGCGTACAATAAACAATCACAGTAGATAACAAACAACACAAAAGAAACCTTTGAAAAGGGTAACTCAGAGTAAATCATACATACATCATCACAGCCATATATGTGCAACGCAACTGAAATCAGTTAAAGGATAGGAATAAAATAGGCATGAAATAGCATACTAAAAGTAGACATGAGACATAAAAAAAACAAGAGAGGCAAGGCCTTCAAGATTCACCTGTGATACACTTTAAAAAAATCCAAGCTTTTTATGCATTGAGTATAATTTCAAAATGTAATGTTTAAGACGAGAAAGATCAGTTTAAATCAAATTAAGTCCCCTAGCATTAATTACAGAGTAATTTCCCTTTTTTACTACCCCCCTCCCCTCTCTCTCCCCCACCTTCCCGCCCCTCTCTCTCTCCACCCCCACCCCATCTTTCTATGTGTCAGCCCGAGGAAGCAAAGTGCTCAGAGAGACAGACAGACAGACAGACAGACAGACAGACAGACAAAGACACTCACAAGGAGGCATGCGCACATTCAGCCTCACGTCCCCCATGGGGATCAATGCTCCTTGGAGAGCTGATCGATGATGCTGGTGCTCTGCTCCGCACCCCTTCTCCCCCGGCGACGACTGAGTAAAAACCCTGCACGTATGGGTTTTCCCCATCCGATATCTCCCCTCCCCCCCCCCCCCCCCCAACCCCTCACCCCAACAGACACATTATTATAGCTTTGTTACGGCTTCTCCACGCTGTAGCAAAAACCATCGCCACGCTGTGTACAATGCATTACTTTCTTTTTCTTTTTTTTTTCTTTTCTTTTTAATGGAACCTGACATTCAAGACTTCATAATGATAGCTTAATA
The DNA here is from genome assembly GCF_041734735.1 of Babylonia areolata. Taxonomy (NCBI): domain Eukaryota; kingdom Metazoa; phylum Mollusca; class Gastropoda; order Neogastropoda; family Buccinidae; genus Babylonia; species Babylonia areolata. Next base: position 10,459,772 of record NC_134878.1, on the reverse strand, counting down.
GTAGTGGGAGAGAGAGAGAGAGAGAGAGAGAGAGAGAGAGAGAGACAGACAGACAGACAGACAGACAGACAGACAGAAAGACAGACATGGACAAATAATGGTCATGATAATGGGTACTTGAAGAGCGCTTTCAAAAGGAATGACAATAATAACAGTAATAACAACCACAACAGCTACAACAACGGTTTAACGCACACAGAAACATAAAACATGTTTAAAGACTACGTATTACACAATCACACACACACACACACACACACACACACGCCTTCCCCCCGCCCCCCCATCTCCGCCCCCCTCCCCACCCCTCCCCCCGCACGCACGCCCCCGCAAACCCAACATCCCAAACACCTGCACGTTATAAAATCCCCATCTCCGCACACACGCAGCCGGTGTGAGTTTCAATCGCCTCTGTTGTTCCGCGGTAAGTACTTGAACCACTCACTCTCTCTCTCTCTCTCTCTCGCCTTAACAAATATATCATTAAATAGTCAATAATAATACTACTTCACTTAACCATCGTCATCGTCTACTTCGTCGTTAGTGGGCTGCGACTCCCACACGTTCACTCGAATAACCAAGTGGGTTTTTACGTTTCTACACCCAGCCATGCAGGCAGTCATACTCCGTTTTCAGAGAAAGCAAACGCCCTATAACTTCCTATTCCCTTCTCTCTAACTCTCCGTCCCCCCCCCCCCCTCCTCGCCCCCCCGCCACTCCCCAACACACCTCGCTCTTTCCTCCAGCTCTCCTCAGTTCCACCACCATCACCACCCACATTCACACTGTTCCTTCATAGCACAAGTGTCTGCGTCCCACCCCCACCATCCTCCTCCCTCGCTCTCCCACCCCCCCACGCCCCCACCCCTACCCGGGCCTCCAAGGGTCCAAACCCACTCCCTCCCACACCCACACCATCCTACCCCCCCCCCCCCCACCCCCAAATCGATACAGCCTCACCACCACTACCGAAAAGGACGGGTGACGGTTTTATGACCACTGCACAACAATGACCCGTTAGTGCTCTGACTGATGGCCCGAGGCCAGGAGAAAGGCCAGAACAAAGTGAGAGAGAGAGGGAGAGAGAGGGGGGAGGGAGAGAGGGGAGAGTGAGGGGAAGGGGGGTAGAGAGGGAGAGAGAGGGAGGGGGGGAGAGGGGGGGAGAGAGATGGGGGAGAGTGAGGGGAAGAGAGAGGGGGGAGAGAGAGAGGGGGGGGGGGAGGGGAAGGGGGAGAGAAGGAGAGAGAGGGGGAGAGAGAGAGGGAGGAGTGGAGGGAGAGGGGAGAGAGAGGGAGAGAGAGGGGGGAGGGGGGAAAGTGACGGGGAGAGAGCGGGAGAGTGAGAGAGGGGAGGAGAGGGGAGAGTGAAGGGGAGAGAGGGGGGAGGAGAAAGGGAGAGAGAGGGAGAGTGAGGGGGAGAGAGGGACAGAGAGGGGGGGTAGATGGGAGAGGGGGGGAGATGAGAGAGAGAGGGGTGTGGGAGAGTGAGGGGAGAGAGAGAAAGGGGAGACAGAGAGAGAAGAGGGAGAGTGAGGTGAGGGAGAGAGAGAGAGAGAGAGACACAGAGATACAGAGACAGAGAGAGAAACACAGAGAGAGGGAGACAGAGACCGATAGGATGAGAGAGAGACTGA
>NC_134878.1:10443139-10448139 GCF_041734735.1 Babylonia areolata | reverse complement strand
ACCACATTTTCAATCACTAATAAGCCTGTGTTCCGACCAAGCTATATATCTTTCAGTGCCAAAACACCTGTCACACAGACCTCTGTAAATAGTAGAAGCCGTCACAACAGTTCCCCAAAATTGACTCGGCATCGCGCGGATATCACACACACACACACACACACTGACACACGTGTGCGTGCGTGCGTGTGTGTGTGTGTGTGTGTGTGTGTGTGTGTGTGACATGCACTGAGATACACATATGGGTTTGTGGAGACAAACATGTTCAGACAAGATACTGAGACATACATACACATGTACAGACAGACAGACACACGCATATTACAATACACATACACACACGCACACACACACACACACACACACACACACATACGCTGACACACACACACACACACACACACACACACACACACACACACACACACACACACACAGAGTATAAAAACAAAACGAACAATCATGCGCTTGTTCAACACCTCTCTTCCCTCTCTCGCTCACAAACACACATACCCATGAACACACTAACACTTAAAATACACAACACAACCCCATCCCTCTCTAACAACAGACTAATCAAGTAAAAACAGAACAACCCACAGCATGTTTTCCAACAAAGTCGGTAAGGCAAGCAACAAACAGAAATTCTGGCCGACCGACTCGCTGATTTCATCATCATCATCATCATCATCATCATCATCACACCGGTAATCATAATCATCATTTACCTCCTCCTCTTTCAAGTTCAGAACATCGACAACCGCTCTCGTCGCTACTAATTACCTACAACTCGCCCCGACGACGACGAAAAGACAACTGTCATTAGCTGTCAACGACGATAAATGAGAACAACTAAAACGACAACACACAACGACATCATCAACATCAACAACTTACCTTTCACCTGCCACAACCATACCGTGAGCCGTACCTGCCTCCATGTTGGAAAAAGCAAAGCGAAACACAGACACACAGATACACACACACAGAGATAAAACACCGCCGCTCGGCACTCCACGCACACACACACACACACACACACACGCGCGCGCGGCGGTTTTTATGTTGTTGGTTTTTTGTTTGTTTGTTGTTTTTTCCCACCACTACCACACGCGTGCGTGCGGCTGAGACACAAGCAGCAGATCTAACAGGAGGAAACTCGCAAGCTTGTGTTGCTCTTATCTGCGCAGAGACAGAGACAGAGACAGACCAGAGTACTGCTGGCGGACGCTCGTTTCGTTTCGTTTCGTTTCGTAGTTTCTGTTCGCGGGCGAATCACAGCGGAATTCCGTGACGTAGACGGTCTCGTTTCGAGCAGCACGTGCGCTGGTTGGTTGCTATGCCGACAGAGACTGAGAGATGTCTTGCGACTGTTGTGTTCGTCGGGATGTGGGTGGTGGTGGTGGTGTACTTGACTGAGGTTGCGATACGGTTCTGGAGTTTCCCCACTGTATGCAGGGGATTGCATATGTGTGTGAATATATAAACATACGCTTCTATGTTACACTCACTCTTATTTACACTGACGCTCAACTTTACACCGTCACAAACACGCACGCACGTACGCACGAACATACACGCACACACACACACACACACACACATACACACAAACATGGCGCAGAAAGAACAAAGTGTGTGTCTGTCTGTCTCAGTGTGTGTGTTCTGTGTGTTTGACGGCTAACGTATTTACATATACACGCTTATGGACCACCTGTGCTCTGTCGTACGTGCGCCATGCATACACACATTCACAGTTGCACATTCACACATATGGATGCGCACACACATGCGCGCGCGCACATACACACACACACACACACAGTACAAACACACACGCACACACACAATCACATACACACACACACAAACACACACACACGAACACACACACACAAACACACACACATACAAGCACACACACACACACACACACACACACACACACACACACACACACACACACACTGTTTATCCCCCTAACCCCAACACCTTCTTCCCGTCCTCTCAACAGATCCCTCGCGTCAATGATGGCGACGTCTCGAAACCTCTGGATATCGATCTGTTTTTGTTCCACGCGCCTCGATGAGCTTTGAAACTGATTCCTCGCCAGCTACCCACTCCCATCCCCCCCCCCCCCCACACCCCCTTCTCTCCTCCCCTTTCTCGTCATCCCACACTCCCCTTCCTTCTCTTCCTTCTTCGTCCCCCTTCTGTCCCCCCTCCCCCCACCGGGCAACCCCCCCCCCCCTGCCCCTGGTGTCCTCTGCTCCGTGTGAACACGGCTCAAATACTTCCTCCTTTCCTGCAGGCTTATTCAAATGCACAGACAAGCGCTCATCGCGGCATGCACTCCAAACACGATGAATAAAGAAAAAAAAGGAAAAAAGAAAATAATAAAATCTGAATGATTGCTATTATGTTGTTGTAGTGTGTCAGCACTGTTTTCTGAGCCAGGTGGATACTATGTTAATATCGCTAATTTGAACAAGTAATTATAAATGTCTCACACCTTTCTATGGCCATCAGGGCAGTAAATTCATTACGGTTTACACTCGCTGATAGGAATAATCAAAGATCCTATAACTTTCTACGACAACAGGGACAGTGAATTCATTATAGTCCACTGTCGCTAAAATGAATGATTAAAGGTCCCATACATTTCTATGACAATCGGGACAGAGAATTCGTAACAGTCCACTGTCACTAAATGAATGATTAAAGGTCCTTTAACCGGCTTTCTACGGCCGCCATCTGTTCAGTAGATTCATTACAGTCCACTATGTCTTGGGCTCGGCATAGGAAGGCATTTTCCCCCCCCACTCGTCTCAAAATACATGGATAGCTCATTGGCCAGGAAAGCTGAAGCCAACTGGACGCCATATTGTTTCTCGTTGACGGGTGCAATAGCCGAGTGGTTAAAGCGTTGGACTGTCAATCTGAGGGTCCCGGGTTCGAATCACGGTGACGGCGCCTGGTGGGTAAAGGGTGGAGATTTTTACGATCTCCCAGGTCAACATATGTGCAGACCTGCTAGTGCCTGAACCCCCTTCGTGTGTATATGCAAGCAGAAGATCAAATACGCACGTTAAAGATCCTGTAATCCATGTCAGCGTTCGGTGGGTTATGGAAACAGAACATACCCAGCATGCACACCCCCGAAAACGGAGTATGGCTGCCTACATGGCGGGGTAAAAACGGTCATACACGTAGAAGCCCACTCGTGTGCATACGAGTGAACGCAGAAGAAGAAGAAGTTTCTCGTATCCAGGCCGTCAGTCCGTTGACAAGTCGTCTGCTAACTGGTGGTAGTTTCTGAACTGTAAGCGTGTATCTTCGATGAAATCGTGTTATGCTTGCCCCCACGACATGCCAAATGTTGTGTCTTGATTGAAATCTGCCAATGGTTTATCTACCACAGGAAAACAGTGCAGTGACACGTGGCGTAAACTTGCAGTAGAGACACACACATGAATGTCAGCTTAACTAACGCCGCGAGCAAGTGAAAGCTTGCCGTGAAGCAGCTGAACGCTCGGCTACACATAAAAATTATGAAGTCGCCAGTTCGCGCTATACTGACACGAGAAGCAAAATGGCTGATTCAACACTTCCGCTGGCTTCAGTTAGCAAAGGGGCTCAAAGAAGGCATGCGCTATCCATGTATTTTTAGAACAGTGGTTTTACCCTTTACTTTCCCAACAGAAGTCAGGTGGGCTCTCCCCCTTCCCCCTCTCCCCCGTACTGATTGACACCTGGGTGGAGTGAGGACAATCCGAGTCAGAGGTAATTTGCTTTTCCCAAAGGCACGACAACACCCATGCCAAAACGGGGGCCTGGAACCCTGATCACTGGTGAACAGGGGATCAGAAGTCCAACACCTATCCCCGGACTCTGTCATTCAGTGTATCATCTTGCGTGGAGGGCAAGGGGGTGAAGAGATGCCATGCTATTTTGGCAATGTGGGGACACAGATAAATACACGTGTATCAAGCTCTTTGGACTGGAGACCGCAGTCCAATACAATCTGACCTTAACAACTTGACGGGCGCAAATAGCCGAATGGTTAAAACATTGGACTTTAAATCTGAGGGCCCCGGGGTTCGAATATCGGTAACGGCGCCTGGTGTGCAAAGGGTGGGGATTTTTCCGATCTCCCAGGTCAACATATGTGCAGACCTGCTTGTGCCTGAACCCCCTTCGTGTGCATACGCACGCAGAGGATCAAATATGCATGTTAAAGATTCTGTAATCCGTGTCAGCGTTCAGTGGGTTATGGAAACAAGAACATACCCAGCATGCACATCCCCGAAATCGGAATATGGATGCCTACATGGCGGGGTAAATAAACAAAATGGCAATACAAGTAAAACGTTACATGTTTGTTGGAATATGTACGTGTACGTGCCTGAAATATGACTGAATGACACATGAAACGAATGATGAGCGCCCGCTCAATGGCAGCCGTCAGTCGGCTCTACCCAGGTAGGCAGCCTGTTGTGTAAACGACCCCGTGTTTGTGAAGCGCTTGGAGCTTGGTCTCCGCCCGAGGATAGGCGCAGTATAAGTATCCATATCATCATCATCATCATCATCATCATCATGAGAAGGACGTCAGCCAATAGGTAGTCAAACTCCACCCTTTCTGCTCTCCGGGGCATTCCGTCACAGTGAGATGGTGACATTTCCACTGCATGTCCATTACGTGACATGTGAGAAGCACAGCAATGATCGTGCGTTTCATGTCACTCAGATTGAGGGAACAGTGCAGGAAAGAGCATGTATACAGTATCAAACACAAATACCACTCGGTCCAGTTACAGGTTGTGTTGTTGTTGTTCAGTTTCCATTGTTGTTGTTGTTCGCAAATACTGCTCAGTCCACCTACAATTTTTGTAGTCATTGTTCAGCTTTCAGTGTCGTCGTTGTTGTTGTTGTTGCTGCTGTTGTTGTGGTGGTGGTCTTGGGGGTTGATTTGATTGTTCTTTGCCCAGAAGAAAATG
>NC_134878.1:10420639-10440639 GCF_041734735.1 Babylonia areolata | reverse complement strand
CGTACGCGCGCGCGCGCGCGTGTGTATGTGTATGGGCGTGTTTTGTCAATGTGTGTCAGTGTTGTGTATGTATGTATGTGTTGTGGTGTGTGTGTGTGTATGTGAGTGTGTCAGTGTGTGTGTGTGTGTGTGTTACGGTGTGTGTGTGAGTGTGTGTGTGTGTGTGTGCGTGTGTGTGTGTGTGAGTGGATGTGTGTGTGTGTGTGGATGTGTGTGTGTGTGTGTCAGTGTGTGTGTACGTGCGCGCGTGCGTGTGTGTATGTGTATGGGCGTATGTTTTCAATGAATGTGTGTGTGGGCGTGTATTGTGTATGTATGTGTGTGTGTGTTGTGGTGTGTGTGCGTGCGCGCGTGTGTGTGTGCGTGTGTTTACGAGGTTCTGTGTGTGAGTGTGTGTGTGTGTATGTGGCATACACGTAACCAGCCAGCTAGTCTTATTGGACCCACAGAGGTGTGTGGTGGAAATTAACCACCCTCCTCCTCCACCCTTATAGAGAGAAAAAAAAAAAAAAAAAAAAAAAGGACATCAACTATACAAAGGGCAACAACTCGCCCACTTTCACGCCCACGTCCTCACACTCTCTACCTTCCCTCCCTTTTTATTTGCCCTTTAAGAGTCCCACGCTTCTTCTCCCTTCTCGGCCTTTCTCCTTCCCCTCTCTATCCCCCTCTTCCCCCCCACCCCCACCCCCCCCCATCCATCACCTCCGCCTTCACCGTGCCACTCCACCCCCACCACTTCTCCCCTTATTGCATCCCCCTCACCTACAAAATCCCAAATCCCCCCCCACGCCCCACACAAACACCCCAATCAACCAAGTCTTGTTCAAAGCAAAGAAGCCAGGAGACATGGCTGTAGCGCGCGCAAAGTCGATAACAGACTGACGACAATTAATCAGTTCCACAAAGGGGGTGGGGTTGGGGGTTGGGGTGGTAAACGTGTTAGGGAATCAGCCTCAGTTGTTCCCAAACGGCCTTCCCACTCGCCCGCCCAGTTGTCACCCCCTTCATTAATTAACTCCCTTTACTGCTGAACTTTGGTCGGGGGAGATCAGCGTAGAGCGGACCAATTTCAAGTGGAATTAGTGCAATTTGCATTTTTGTTTAATGAAGTGCTGTCTCTGGTTTTGCTGAACACTTACAACTACACACAAAGGTCATGTAATCCCAAGTATTAAGAGGAAGAAGTCCAAATAAACAACACTGAACAACAACAAACAATAACAACAAGGTACTGACTTATTGACCTTTGTCAATTTGATTTCAGTCTGGAGTCATGGTCTAGAGGTAACGCGTCCGCCTAGGAAGCGAGGGAATCTGAGTGCGCTGGTTCGAATCACGGCTCAGCCGCCGATATTTTCTCCCCCTCCACTAGACCTTGAGAGGTGGTCTGGACGCTAGTCATTCGGATGAGACGATAAACCGAGGTCCCGTGTGCAGCATGCACTTGGCGCACGTAAAAGAACCCACGGCAATAAAAAGGGTTGTTCCTGGCAACATTATGTAGAAAAATCCACTTTGATAGGAAAAAGAAATAAAACTGCACGCAGGAAAAAAAAAGAAGGAAAAAAAGTGGCGCTGTAGTGTAGCGACGCGCTCTCCCTGGGGACAGCAGCCCGAATTTCACACAGAGAAATCTGTTGTGGTAAAACACAAATTCTAATCTTAATGGTGTGTGACCGCCTTTCATTTACATGACAAGCATACACTTCAGTAGCCACCAGGGGATTAAAGTCAATAACAGTCGAGGGGTTCTTTGCTGTTGGAGGTGAGTAACCACGCTTGTTTAGAAAAAAAAAAAAAATCTCTCAGCCGATTTTGCTACTTTATTTGTTTGCTTAGACTGGAGTGTCACCACCACAACTGACTCTAACAGCAGGGTCTACAATATCTATCATAGTTTTCTACCCTACGACAGGGCACCACCTGAGATTAACGATTGAGTGTGCGTGCAAGCCGCCAGTTCGTGCCCAGCGAAGCTAGTGACCAGTCCAGTACTGACTTCACAGCTAGCGCCGTTCTTCTTCCTTGTGGGCAGTGTGAGTGTGGGTGCACCTACATACACACACACACTCTCTCTCTCTCTCTCCCTTACACACAGACACACACACACATACATACAAACATACATACACACGGTCACACACACACACACACACACACACACACACACACACACACACAGAGTTTCTCGGTCTCCGTGCCGAAAGGAAATAATTCATACAGCACTTGACTTGTAAAGTTCAATAATTCATGACAAACCGTCCAGCGGAATCAGAAGCATCGCTATAATGTGTGTGTGTGTGTGTGTGTGTGTGTGTGTGTGTGTGTGACAGAGAGACAGAGAGAGAGAGAGAGAGAGAGAGAGAGAGAATCTGACTACGCACCCACACGAGCGCCTCTTCCAATTTCTTTCCTCAATCAAACCCAGGTAAAAAGACACAACCAATTATAACTCACATAATGCACTGCTACCTTCTTTATACACTATCATACAACAGGTTGGTAATAATATATAGCGACATTCTTTATTCTACATCATACGGTGGTGTCTAGCCCCCATTAAGGATCCGAAACTGAAATCAGTCACACGAATACCACGAATAGAAAACCTCGCATCGATCATCAGAATGACGAGAGCTGTGAAGTGAGTGACCGATCACCAGACAATCTGGGCACTGCACTGACTCGCCCAGACAGCTGGGGCTCGCAAACTCAAAACCCGTACTTGTGATGGGCGCAATAGCCGAATGGTTAAAGCGTTGGATTCTCAATCTGAAGGTTCCGGATTCGAATCTCGGTAACGGCGCCTGGTGGGGTAAAGGGTTGAGATTTTTCCAATCTCCCAGGTCAATAAATGTGCAACCTGTTTGTGCTTGAACCCCCTTGTGTGTGAATACGCAAGCAGAAGATCAAATACGGATGTTAAAAATCCTGTAATCTATGTCAGCGTTCGGTGGGGTATAGAAACAAGAACATGCCCAGCATGCACACCCCCGAAAACGGAGTATGGCTGCCTTCGTGGCAGGGTAAAAACGGTCATACACGTAAACGCCCACTCATATACATACGAGTTAACTTGGGAGTTGCAGCCACGAAGGAAGAAGAAGAAGAAGAAACCGTATTTGTGAGGCGGTACTCTGTCGTAAGATGGAACTGCTTTCAACCGCTGTGACAGATGACCCCTTACCGTGGGTGGGGCTTTCAGTGCAGGACAATCCATATGCGTTTCCTCTTGACCCCTGTCTAGACAAGAGGTGAGACGACCGATCGATAAACGACAGGCGTTTTTTTGTTTGTTTGTTTGTTTTGTTTTTTGTCCGTTTGTTTGTTTGTTTGTTGTGTGTGCGTCTGTGTCTGTGTGTATATACAAGACTAAAAGCGTCAAGAGAGAGTTTAAAATCGTCAAACATTATAGTCTGCAGCGGTGCGCTGGTTACGAAACGGAATCCAGTTCGGGTGATGATTTATCATCCTCTTTTGAAGAAGACATACTTTCAAGTGACAAGGAATGCACACTTCTTAGCTGCTTCTGATGCTGAGCGATACATTATTACATTTTTTTTTATCATGATGAAAAGAGAATTGTATAAACTTTGTACCTAATCGATTCACGCCATATCATAAGAAGGATACTACGATGGAGGGAGATGACATGGAAGAGGGGGTGGAGGAGGAGGAGGAGGAGGAGGGCACTGCATTTTTAATCAATTGTAATTTTTTGACTTGAGCGATTCCCGAATATTTTATTTTATATACGAGGGATACGGTGATGGGGAAGGAGATGGAAGGGGAGAAAAGGGAGATACCGTAAAGCAAGCAGCGAGATTAACCCCTTGGCTGCTGCTGACGAATAGTGAAGGGCTACAACCTCACTGAGATGAGTCACAACTTCACTGAGACGAGTCACAATCTCACTGAGACGAGTCACAACCTCAATGAGACAAGTTACAACCTCACTGAGACGAGTCACAACCTCACTGAGATGAGTCACAACCTCACTGAGACGAGTCACAACCTCACTGAGATGAGTCACAACCTCACTGAGACGAGTCACAACCTCACTGAGACGAGTCACAACCTCACAGAGACGAGTCACAACCTCACTGAGATGAGTCACAACCTCACTGAGATGAGTCACAACCTCACTGAGATGAGTCACAACCTCCTGACCAGTCAGTCATCATCCTGTATATGGCTTTCTTTCTCTTGGCAATACCTGTCTCAGCCTTTCCCCCAGGTCTGACTGAAGAATCAAACTGAGCGTCTGGTCACTCGAATGAGACGATAAACCGAGGCCCCGTGTGCAGCACGCACTTGGCGCACTGTAAAAGATCGCATTGGCAATGTAAGCGTTGTCCCCCTGGCAAACTTCTGCAGAAGAAATCCACTCTGATAGACACACAAATGTAAATCCATGCACTCCAGGTCTGACTGGCACCTTGGGTAATGCTGCAGGTCAGGCATCCGCCGAACAGATGTCGTGTGGAGTATATGGGTTTGTCCGAACGCAGTGACACCTCATTGAGACACTGTAACTAAAATCCCTCTAGGGCTTGCGCTACTTTTTTTTTTATCAGCAAAATCAATTACACCATTGATAAGTTCACAAAAAGTAGTAGGATTACTGCACTTCGAACTGATACCGCACTGATCTTTTTTTTTTTTCTTTTTTTACCAAGGTTCTGCGGTAAAGGGGTTAAAAAAAACTTTAAAAGATAATTTGAAAAAAAACTATATATAAAAAAAGCTTCCACAACACCGATTAATCGAATACGTAGCAAACAGCTTCTCGTGACTGCCAGTAGCTTGTCTGGGTGGATATGAGACCTCGTTAACAAGCTCACACTTGCGCTATCGCCTTACGTCATGACGAGTTTACGTCACTTCCAGTCTTCGGCTTAATGGGACTCTCTCTCTCTCTCTCTCTTTGATGTTGTGTGCTGTTGAGATTATGTGTGTGTATGTGTGTGTGTGTGTGTGTGTGTGCGTGTGTATGTGTGTGCGTGCGTGTGCGTGTGTGTGTCTGTGTGTGCGCGCAAACAAACAGAACGCTGCTAGGAAGTCAATGCTGCCCTTCCAGTAAGCAGGCAACGCGAGAATGGCTGCTGGGTCCGAGTGTGAAGATGACAGGAAAGGTAGATGGCCTACGGTTTGGTACTTGGTGAATGGACCGCTGCTGCTGCGGGGTTTGTGACTGGGCGGGAGGCGGATTTTATGAATCTTTGCATGCTCGGGTTGTTTGTGCTTTGAACCACTTGGGAGGCAACGAACAAGCCCCTCCCGCCCCCTACCCCAGCCAACCGTCCACCACCACCACCCTCCTAAAAAGTTGAATTCCCCCCCCCACACACACACACACACACAAAACAACAACAACAAACAGCAACAACAAAATAAAATAAAATAAAATAACAGAATATGGTAAATTGCAACAGTTATGAAGTTAGAAAGGTATACTGGAGTTCTGCTTCTTCTTTGCGTTACACGACCAACATCGACTTGCCGATGATTCTGTCGTGGTTGATGCATGTTGGGTATTTTCGTGTCTCCATAACCCACCGAACACTGACGTGAACTACAGGATCTTTAACGTGCATATTTGATTTTCTGCGTGCGTATACACACGAAGGGGGTTCAGGCACTAGCAGGTCTGCACATATGTTGACCTGGGAGATCGGAAAAATCTCCACCCTTTACCCACCGGGCGCCGTTACCGAGATTCGAACCCAAGTCCCTCAGATTTAAAGTCCAACCACTCGGCTATTGCGCCCGTCAAATTGAGCAAAAACAAGGAGGGAGTGAAAGAGGGGAGAAGACGGAGAGGATAGAGAGAGAGACAAGGGAGTGCTAATCCTGCAGTGGCAGTGACTCAGACTGATCGACAGACTGACAGCTTCCGTCTAAGTTTCGCAATGACGCGTCGCTGCGGTCGGACAAATCCATATTCGCTACACCACATCTGCTACTGAGGCGGATGTTGGACCAGCAGCATCACCCGGTTAGGCCTTCAGTGTGTGTGTGTGTGTGTGTGTGTGTGTGTGTGTGTGTGTGTGTGTGTGTGTAGCACCTGTCAGATTTTTGCAAGAGGACAACACACATATTGCCATGGGATGGGTTATTTTTCAGTGCGCCATGCGCGTGCTGCACAAGCGATGGGACCTCAATTTATCATCTCATCCGAACGACGAGATGCAAAGTTTGATTTTCCAGTCAAACAATCATGGGAGAAAGGGCGAGAGCGGGACTGGGAGCCAGACTGACAGAAAACGCCACAGACCTCAGAGCTGGGACTCAAGCAGAAATTTCCAGAATTCCCCCTCCTCAATCCTTCCCACTCCCGGCTACACAACTTACAAATGTCGGCGAGCAGTTCTTCAAGGTGAAAATCGTCTGTCTTCCCTGTCGTCACCTATCTTCCAAGCCAGTCCAGAAGAGAGGCAAGGCATCACTTGGTTGCCTGCTGGTTTGTTCAAACACTGGAGCGCTGTATTGGTTTTCACTAGCCGGGTTATAAGTATCTTGTTCACTGCTCTCTGAGAAAAGTGTAACATTTTGGTCGGGGCAGAGAGGCCTGACTGTACGTATATACAAGTGTTTGACGTGTTTGCTCGTGTACTGTGCAGTCAGCTGACTGGAACAGCTGTAGTCGTCTGGCGCGCGAGCGATTCTTCCGGAAGACTCGAACAAGCCAGGAGTGGGTTGCTGTTGAGATTGTGTGTGTGTGTGTGTGTGTGTGTGTGTGTGAGTGACTGAGTGGGTTGCATGAGCGAACTTAGCAGCGTTAAGTTTGCTTATCGTTACGAATGTTCCCAACTCCACGGTAAATTACATATACTTAGGAACATTCTCTTAGCAAACTTAGCTCTGCCAAGATCGACTCATGTAACCCGGCCCAAGATCTTTGAGCAAAGAGACTGTCTTTGCTTTGAGTAATACCACTGAGTTGGCGTCGTAGCAGATTCGGTTGGGCGTTGGCCTTCTGATCCAGTGTTCACCAGTGATCATTGAAACCCAGTTTCGGCATGCTGTTGTGTCCTGAAGAATGGCACTTTACTCCGGTGTTTTTCACCCCATCCAGGTTTGAATGCGTACCGAACTTCGGTTGCGTGAGTATTAGGACCTGCCGCGCCTACCTGTGCCGAGCCCTGCCAGGAGCCAATTGCATTGCTCGGACAGAAGAGCCTAGTATAGTCGTAAACCGCTACTAACTGTGTGTAGTACGGAACTGACCAATGGCGTAGTTCGGTCAACGTAGGCATTTAGTCACGTGTAACTGTCAAAAAGTTAGAACCAAGCAATGCAACTGACAGTAGATGCGAATTCACTGTCTCGATGGGCGTGAAAGGTTATGAGACCTTGAAGTATTAACTGATAACAAAGGATTCTACAGCTCAACCGTCAGTGAATAACGATGACTCTAAAACCAGGAGGTAAGATTGCACTGGCTCTTAGTGATTCTTTGGGGCGAGTTGGCTTTTGGGGACCATCCCAACGCCGATTGTTATATAGCCGTCTCGGCGATAAAATGGGGATGCAACGTATTTGGGCAAGACACTCACCACTATAATCAAATTCTAACTTAGACTGTCGGGACAACAGCTGTCTCATCTGCTATTCTGATGGTAATAGTCGGACACGACTGACTATCATACATACCAAAGAGCCTGGAAAAAGATAAAGGACCAACTCGCTGTTTTCAGCACAATATAGAGTGAGGCCAACATCTCTCTCTCTCTCTCTCTCTCTCTGTTTTTCACAAGCTGTTCGTGCAGTTAATATGTAATCCAAGCTGATGAATGAAAACTGAAAAGCTTGGATGGAAGGGTCGATTCTCGCTCTGTTCGTCTGCTTGTTTATCTCTGTCTCAATATCTCTTTCTCTCCCTGCACACACACACACACACACACACACACACACACACACACACACACACACACACACACACAGAGTTTGCCTGTCTTCTCTTTCCTCTCCATCCCCGTTCAATCTCTCTCTATGTCTCCATGTGCGTGCGTGCGTGCGTGCGTGCGTGCGTGTGTGTGTGTGTGTGTGTGTGTGTGTGTGTGTGTGTGTGTGTGTGTGTGTGTGTGTGTGTGTGTGTGTGCTGTTGTTGATGTTGTTGTTGTTACTGGCAGATAACACAAAATGATACTGAATATGGCTCTCAAGACATTACCTTCTCAAGGCATTACCTTTATGAAATACTTAACTTTTCCTCCTTACTCAGTTACTGCCTTCATCTCATTCTCCCTTTCTTCCTGATCCCTGGAATACAGCATTCCATTCAAAAACACGGGTCTCTTTAAACGTTCTTTGTGAAGAATGAATTGAATATATCAGCTATGACAAACTGATTTCCATTGATAACCAAAACAACTTGATCAGAATAAAACTGCTCAACAAAACTGGCCAAAACGGGAGCTTTTGTTGCCCCATGATCCGCAACAACAGCGTCATCAACATCAGCAACATGCCGAGTTCTCTCAAATTCTTACCCCCCCCCCCCTACCCCCAACCCCCACCACCCTCTCTCCCTCAACTAACAAAATCTATTATGATTGGGGTATAGAGGGAAGCCATGCTATTACATCATGGTAATCAAGTGTTGATGAAATGAGCTGCAACAAAAAGCTCACTGGTGCTAATTTATGCGCTGTTGTTTTCTTACTTTCTCTCTGGAAAACACAAAGTCAAGGGACAAGCATTTGGCAAAGGCAGGAGACGGGTCTGAGTGTACTGAAAATGGCTGAAACTTCACTTTGTGATGGGTTCATCCAAACGGATGATCATTACAGAAATCAGTACCATTGGGTCCCTCAAGCCTATGTCAACAGCTGTGTATCATTCTGTGTGTTTTGTTGATCAACGGAGTACCATTCGGATCCCCTAAGTCTTTTGTTAATCAATGGAGTACTATTCCTACGCTTCTAAATCTTTTGCTGATCAACTAAGTACCTTTCGGATCCCTAAATCTTTTGTCAATCGACAGGGTATCATTAGGACGCCCCTAAAGTCTGTTGTACGCCTCTAAATCTTTTGTTGATCAACCGAGTAATATTCGGACCTCCTAGGTCTTTTGTTGATCAGTGGAGTACCATTAGGACCTCCCAAGTCTTTTGTTGAGCAATGGAGTACCATTAGGACCTATAAGTATTATGTTAACAAACAGAGTACCATTCGGACCCCAGAGTCTTTTGTTAATCAACCGTTCAACGGAGTAACATTCGTGTACCTCAAAGTCTTTTGTTGACAGACGGAGTACCTTCCGGACCTCCCAGGTCTTTAGTTAATCAACAGAGTACCATTCAGACCTCCTAAGTCCTTTGTTAATCAACAGAGTACTACTTGGAACTACCATTCGGACCCTCGAAGTATTTTGTTAGTCAACAGAGTACAACTTCGGACACCCCTAACTAAGCCTTTTGTAAATCAGTGGAGTATCATTTGGAGCACTGTAGTCTTTGCCAACAACGGAATAGCCTACCATTGGGACCACCTGAGTCTTTGTCAGCAGTGGAGTGCAATTCGGAACCTCTTTGTATCATTTTGGTTAATTAGCAGAGAACCATTCACATCCCCCTAAGTCTCATGCCTATCAGTGCGGTACAATTCGGACACCCCGACTCTTTGTCAACAGTGGAGTACCATTCGAACCCTTCTAGTATTTTTGTTAATCAGCGGAGTATCATTCGGACCTATCTACTTTTTTTAAATCTGAGTATCATTATGATCCCCCAAAGTCAATCATTTTGACCCCTCCAGTCTTTTGTGAATCACTGTAGTAGCATTCGGACCTCCCTCTGTCAATCAGTGGAGTATCATTCAGACTCCAGGAGTCCTTTTGTCAATCAGCAAATTACCAGTATGACACCCCTTCTCCTCCGTAAGTCGTTTTTCAATCAGCACAGTATTATTCGGAGCCCTCTAACTCTTTGTCAACCAGCCAGTGGAGTACCATTCGGACCCCGTAAGTCTATGACAACAGCAGAGTACCATTCGGACTACGACAGTCTTTGTCAAACCCCCCCCCCCCCCCCCCCCCTACCACCTGTCCCCTAAGTCTTTTGCCAGTTAAAAAAAATCTTTTGCCAGAGTACGAGTGAAGGTGAAAATTAAGTACTGTTGTTTTCCGACAGGTGTTTGTGTTTACAAGTTGCTAGGTGAAAAGAAAGCTGCTGCGAGCAGTATGTGAATCGAAGAAACAGCAGCACCCAAAGGCAGTATGCAGCTTGTGTCAGGTAAAGTGCCAGATACTGAGATGTTCTTTTTTCCATTCTCCTTCTTCTTCATTTTTTCCCCTTGTCTCCTTCTGCCAGGGAGATATGTGTCGTTTGTGTTATGACGCCACAGGAATGTTGCTTTATTCTATTTATCATTCTTTTTAAACATGCCCCTTTATTTTATCATGTTCTTTCAATCCTTACTGGTTCATTTTTTCTTGCCGCAAAGTGTTGCTGTCATTTTAGTATTTAAAATAAAATGTTCCTTTCTTTGTTATGTTTTTTCAACCTTTATCTATTCATTTATGTATGTATTTTTCCTTATTTTTGTCTTGGCCATCAAAAACAACGTGATCATGTTGTTATAATTGCGTCTGGCTTTGTTTATTTATTTAAGGATTTGATTTCTTTTTTCTTTCTTTTTCTTTTACCATTTTCTTCCTCTTTTTCTTGGCCATCAAAAGCAGCGTGATGATGTTGTTATTACTGTGTCTGGATTTGTTGATTTATCTAAGAACTTGATTTCTTCCTTCTTCTTTTCTTTTACTCCTTTTTCTTCTTGGCCATCAAAAATGGCAGAATGGTGTTGTCATAACTGTGCCTGGATTTGTTTATTTATTTTTAGAACTTCATTCCTTTCTTTCTTCCTTTCTTTTTCATTTACCTCTTTCTTTCTTTTTTTTTTTTTTTTTTTTTTTTTTTTTTTTTTTGACCATGAAAAGCAGCTTGATGGCGTTGTTGTGTCTGGCACTGTTTATCTATTCATATGTTTAATTGATTACTTCTATATTTTTCTTTGTTTACTTCTTGATTTGATTTTTTGTTGCTGTCTTTTTCTTTTACTCTTTTTTTTCCTGTATTGTTTTTTTTTCTTGACCATCAATCAGCGAGATGATTTTGTGGTTGTGTTTGACTCTTTTCATTTATTTATTTGTTATTTGATTCCTTTTTATTCTTTGATTTTTTTTTCTTTTCATCCTTTTTCGGTCTTTTCTTTTTTTCTTGCGCCATCAAAAGCAGCTTGATCATATGTCGTTATGGTTGTATCTCCTGGCTTTTTTTTTCACTTATTTACTGATGTATTTGATTCTTTCTTTCTTTTTGTGTTACCCGTTTGTGTGTCTCTTCTTCCTGGCCAACAAAGGCAGCGCGATAATGCTGTTATGGTTGTGTCTGATTTTATTGATTTGTCTGTTTGTTATTCGATCATGCTGTTATGGTTGTGTCTGATTTTATTGATTTGTCTGTTTGTTATTCGATCATGCTGTTAGGGTTGTGTCTGATTTTATTGATTTGTCTATTTGTTATTCGATCATGCTGTTATGGTTGTGTCTGATTTTATGTTATGGTTGCGTCAGACTTTACTAATTTGTCTGTTTGTTATTCGATAATGCTGTTATGGTTGTGTCTGATTTTATGTTATGGTTGTGTCTGACTTTATTGATTTGTCTGTTTGTTATTCGATAATGCTGTTATGGTTGTGTCTGATTTTATGTTATGGTTGTGTCTGTCTTTATTGATTTGTCTGTTTGTTATTCGATCATGCTGTTAGGGTTGTGTCTGACTTTATGTTATAGTTGTCTCTGACATTATTGAATTGTCTGTTTGTTATTCGATAATCCTGTTATGATTAAATATGAAAATATGACTTTATT
Source organism: Babylonia areolata (assembly GCF_041734735.1). NCBI lineage: Eukaryota > Metazoa > Mollusca > Gastropoda > Neogastropoda > Buccinidae > Babylonia > Babylonia areolata. Next base: position 10,428,761 of record NC_134878.1, on the reverse strand, counting down.
TTATGGTTGTGTCTGGTCTGACTGATTTGTCTGCTATTTGATAATGCTTGTAGGGTTGTGTCTGATGTTTTTGTTTTGTCTGTTTGTTATTCGATAATCCTGTTATGCTTGTGTCTGACTTTATTGATTTGTCTGTTATTCGAATACTTCTTTCTTCTTCCTTTGATCTTTTTTTTCTGTGTTTTCTTTTTGTTGTTGTTGTTGTTGTTGTGGCATTAAAAGCAGCGTGATGACTTCGTTATGGTTGTGGCTTCTGGCTTTTCTTTCTTCATTTACTTATTTATTTGATCCCTTCTTTCTCTGTTTTCTGTTATCCTCTTTTGGTCTTTTGTTTCTGGCCATCAAAAGCAGTGAGATGGTGTTGTCATCGTCTGTGTCTGACTTTATTTATTTGTCTGTTTGTTGACGGGCGCAATAGCCGAGTGGTTAAAGCGTTGGATTTTCAATCTGAGGGTCCCGGGTTCGAATCATGGTGACGGCGCCTGGTGGGTAAAGGGTGGAGATTTTTACGATCTCCCAGGTCAACATATGTGCAGACCTGCTAGTGCCTGAACCCCCTTCGTGTGCATATGCAAGCAGAAGATCAAATACGCACGTTAAAGATCCTGTAATCCATGTCAGCGTTAGGTGGATTATGGAAACAAGAACATACCCAGCATGCACACCCCCGAAAACGGAGTATGGCTGCCTACATGGCGGAGTAAAAACGGTCATACACGTAAAAGCCCACTCATGTGCATACGAGTGAACGCAGAAGAAGAAGAAGAAGAAGAAGAAGTCTGTTTGTTATTCGATTCCTTCTTTCTTCTTCCCTTCACCTTTCTTTTAAAGCAGCGTGATGACTTCGTCCTAGTTGTTTCTTCTGGCTTTTGTTCATTTACCTATTTATGTGACCGCTTCTTTCTTTTTCTGTTACCCTCTTTCGGTGTGTTTTTGGCCATCAAAAGCAGCGAGATGGTGTTGTTCTGGTTTTTGTGTCTGGATTTGTTTAGCTTAGTGGTGTATTTGATTCATTCTCTCTTTCTCTTATCCTTTGTCTGTCTTTTCTTTGTGGTCATCTAAGTAGTGAGATGGTGTTAATGTCTGTGTCTGGCTTTGTTTATTTGTATTTGATTCCCTCTTTCTCTTATCCTTTGTTTTTTTCTTCATGGTCATCAAAGTAGTGAGATGGTGTTAATGTCTGTGTCTGGCTTTGTTTGGTTAATGTCTGTGTCTGGCTTTGTTTATTTGTATTTGATCCCCTCTTTCTTTCTCTTATCCTTTGTCTGTCTTTTCTTTGTGGCCATCAAAGTAGTGAATGTGGTGTTAATGTTTGTGTCTGGCTTTGTTTATTTGTATTTGATTCCTTCTTTCTTTCTCTAATCCTTTGTCTGTCTTTCCTTCGTGGCCATCAGAGTAGTGAGATGGTGTTAATGTCTGTGTCTGCTTTTGTTTATTTGTATTTGATCCCCTCTTTCTCTTATCCTTTGTCTGTCTTTTCTTTGTGGCCATCAAAGTAGTGAATGTGGTGTTAATGTTTGTGTCTGGCTTTGTTTATTTGTATTTGATTCCTTCTCTCCTTCTTATTTTTCTTTTATCCTTTGTCTGCATTTTCTGCTTGTCCCTAAAAGTAGTGAGATGGTGGTGTTAAGGTTTGTGTCTAGCTTTGTTTATTTAGTAGTGTATTTAAATTCCTTCTTTCTTTCTTATTTTTCGTTTATCCTATGTCTGCATTTTCTGCTTGGCCCTCAAAGTAGTGAGAAGGTGGTGTTAAGGTTTGTGTCTGGCTTTGTTCATTGACTCACTTGTGTAAACAAAGTGAGTCTATGTTTTAACCCGGTGTTCGGGTGTGTGTGTGTGTGTGTGTGTGTGTGTGTGTGTGTGTGGTAAACTTTAACATTGACATTTTCTCTGCAAATACTTTGTCAGTTGACACCAAATTAGGCATAAAAATAGGAAAAGCAGTTCTTTCCAGTCATCTTGTCTATTTATGAAATCATTTAGCTCCTTTCTATTACCCCGTTTTCTGCTATTTACTCTTGGCTATCAAAGCAGGTAGAGAGGTGTTGTTGTTATGGTTATACCTGGCTTTATTTATCTATTTGGTTTCTTCTTTCTTTCTTCCACCCTTTGTCTTTTTTTTTTCCTTTTTGTGCCATCAAAAGCAGCGTACCGATGTCATTCTTGTATATCTTAGCTTTGTTTAATTATGTATCCCATTCGTATTTTCTTTCCCCCTTTTTTTTTCTTTTCTTTAACATTTTTTTCTGTATTTTCTCCTCTTTATCTTCTTCTTCTGATCCTTCAAAATAAGCTTGACGACTTTGTTATAGTCTGTGTTTGGCTTTATTTATTCATTTATTTATCTATTCAATGTACGTGATTCCTTCTTTCTGTTTTCTATTCATACTGCCCTCTTTCTGTCTGTTCTTCTTGGCCATCCAAGCAGCGAGGTCATGTTGTTATGTGTGATTTTGTTATGGTTTGTGTCTGGCTTTATTGATTTATCTATTTATTTACTTGATTCCTTCATTCGATTTTCTATTTATACTGCCCTCTTTCTGTCTGTTCTTCTTGGCCATCCAAACAGGAGGTATTGGGTGGGGGTGATTTATGTTGTTACGTATGTGTGTGTGTGTCTGGCTTTGCTTAGCCCTTATAACACCGCCCTGGGCGGTCTGCTTGGCTTCCGGTCACCTTGAATTGAATTTTGCCTGCCTGTCTTTGTGTGTGTGTGTGTGTGTGTGTGTGTGTGTGTGTGTGTGCTTGTTTTTGTTTGCGTCGTTGTTTGTATGTGTGCCTTTCCGTCTGTCTGTCTGTTCCCTACTCTTTCATCCCCCTTTTCCGTTTTGTTTGCTTGTATGTTTGATTGATGTTTTTTTTTTTCTTCTTCTTTTTAGTGGGCAGGGGGTGGGGGTTGGTCGTTAAAATCAGCAGGGTTGTTGTTGTTGTTGTTACTGTTGTTGTTTTTGTTCTTTGTGTCTTTTTTTCTACCTTTCTGCGTTCGGTTTCTTTTTCTCTTTCTTTCTTTGAGTCTTTCTTGCTATGTTTCTTTCTGTCTTTCTTTCTGTTTTTCTTTCTCTATGACTTTGTGTTTTGTTTCTCTATGTGTTTTCTTTCTCTCTATTTGAATTTGTTTTCATCTCTGTGTGTGTCGCATTGGGAAAAGGTTTAACGACTATTTCAATCAATGTTATTATTAAAAAGGAGAGAAAAAAAAGAAAAGAAATAAAACGTAGAAAGGAAAACAGCACTAAAAAAAATTCCGTCGTGAACATTTCAACTTGCTCGCATCCGCAACAAATACAATCTTGTGTGTGTGTGTGTGTGTGTGTGTGTGTGTGTGTGTGTGTGCGTCTGTGCGCGTGTGTCTGTGTGTGTGTTTGTGTGTATGTGTTGGAAAAAAAAAGCAAAAAAAAAAAAAAAAAGCTAAAAGTCGCCTGATTACACAACTCTTTCTGGATTGATGATGGCCTGTGGATTACCGTCCACTTCTGAAATACGGAGCCACACGTTTACGTGGTGGGCCCGTCGTCATCTTCGTTCAACAACATGAGACTGAGCATTGATGAATCAGAAGTCCTCGCAGGGTCGTGAAAATGGATCATGCGTTAAGACATTCTGGAGTGGTGGGTTTCTGTGTGTGGGTGTGCTGGGGGATTAAGGGAGAGTGGTTGGTGTGTGTGTGTGTGTGTGTGTGTGTGTGTGTGTGTGTGTGTGTGTGTGTGTGTGTGTGTGTGTGTGTTTGTGTGTGTGTGTGTTTGTGTATGTGTGTGCGTTTGTGTGTTGTGTGTGTGTGTGCGTTTGTGTGTGTGTGTGTGTGTGTGTGTTTGTGTGTTGTGTGTGTGTGTGCGTTTGTGTGTGTGTGTGTGTGTGTGTGTGTGTGTGTGTGTGCGTGCGTGCGTGCGCGTTTGTGTGTGTTTTCTTCAGTTTAACGTCTATTCACTATAAGTGTTTTTAGACGGAAAGAAGTAAAGTAGTGGATAAAGGAAAGGGAATGTATGTGAATATTAGTGTAAAAAAGGTGTTCATGTAATGTATCAGAGGAAAAGTATATTATAAGAAAAAGTCTTTAAAAAAAGTGTGTGTTTGTGTGTGTGTGTGTGTGTGTGTGTGTGTGTGTGTGTGTGTGTGTGTGTGTCTCTTTTATCCCCCCCCCTCTCTCTCTGTCTTCAAGTGCATACATGTGTCTGTGGGGAAAAAAACAATACAGCATGCATATAATCCATGAATATACACGTCAAAACCTGATATAATCAATAATACACTGTACAGATTTTTTACGACACCCAAAGCAAGTACGCACGCACACATGGCTGATGTTTATACACAGAATCTGGCCCTCGCGCGTGCGCGCGCGCACACACACTCACACACACACACAAACCCCCAAAAACAACAACAAACAAAAAAAACAACAACAGAAAACTAGTAAATCTATCCATGTCCAGATAAAAAAAGCATTTTGTGTGTATTATTAGTATTACTTTATTTATTTATTTACTTATTTATTCACTTATTTATCTATTTATTTATTCATTCGTTCATTTACTTATTTATTCATTTATCAATCATATTCAATTAGATTATTCATTTATTAATTAATTAATTTATTTATTTATCTATCTATCTGTTTTGTGGGAAGCCGGCTTTCTTAGATTAATGGCGAAATGAAACTAATATTATGCCCACACACCCAAAAAAAGAACATCCCTATTTATTTTACAATATACAAGCAATATTTATTTTTTAATAACACACACACACACACACACACACACTGAGGTTTAAAAAGAAAATCCGCTTGCATCCTACTATATGATAAATCCTTGATTTTTCCTCATAACTGGATGGTCAACTATTTGGAGACAATACTTATAAACATGCCAATGCGAGGCGATACAACCATGTGTGCACGCCCATATGTAGGTTTTACAACATCGACACATGAACATGCAACTGACATGCAACGTCCAACCAAACAGTACAAAGAGAGAGAGAGAGAGAGAGAGAGAGAGAGAGAGAGAGAGAGAGAGAGAGAGAGGGAGAGAGAGAACACTGAACACTGAAATGTTTAATGTCGTTCGCTGTAAAGCTCTAGTGACATAGTAGGTACAAATCAGAACAAGAGCGAGCGAGCGAGACAGAGAGAGAAAGAGAGAGAGAGACAGAGAGAGACAGAGACAGACAGACAGACAGACGTAAGGGACAGAAGGAGACGGTGGGAGTCAGAGAGACAGGGACACTGAGACAGGAAAGACAGAGACAGAGAGACTCGATCGAGCCCAAGTTAAAGATGCAGAAGTGAAGAGCCAATCAGAATAAAAACGCTGAGACGTAAAAGAACATGCCCACGATAGAAACTCTGTGTGTGTGTGTGTGTGGTGTGTGTGTGTGTGTGTGTGTGTGTTTTCTTGATCAAGGCAGTGTCGACAGTTTGTGATCCACACGGTCTCAGCGAAACCAACATCGCCACGAAACTGAATACACATGGTTGACAAACAGTTTAGGATAACGAGGGAACTTGCACAGACAGACAGACAGACAGACAGATACATACATATACATAGGTATATGCATAGACACATAGATATTACGACATACAAACACACAGATTGACAGACAGACTGACAGACAGACAGGTATATGCAAAAGCTAACGCCCGCCCCCCCCCCCTCCACCCCCCTCTACCCCCAATACGTTCACAGAAAATCCGTAACGGCTGTCAATACTACAACACACAACACAACATCGATCATGCACACACAATATAAATAACACACGAGCCAAAACAAAAACAAAATCCAGATTTATTCATAATAATCTTTGAAGAAAAAAAAAAAGAAAAAAGAGACGTCATAAATGCGTCATCAAAACGGAACAACACCGCGGTAAAAATACATCAACGCAGGGGAAAGAACTTATTATGACGACATCGACGAGAAAAAAAAAAAAAAAAAAAAGAAGAAGAAGAAAAAAAAAAGGACAAAGATAAAAGGGGAGGTTATAACGACATCGAGGAAACACGTTCCGTTCCGGCAAAAAGATAAAAGCTTTCCGGGGAAAAAAAACAAAAACAAATCCAATCCAGTTCAAAGCAAGGCAAGGGGAGAGAGGTTATATATATGAACAACGGAATCCTCCACAACGACACGGGAAACGCCAGGCATGCGGAACTGGGTTGCTTTGTAGTATACTATTCGGAAATAGATCTCAGCAGCGCTCAGTTTACTTGGGGGTGCTACGATTTCTCTAAATTTTAAGGCACGCTAATTCCATAACAATAATGATAATAATGATGATGATGATAAAATGATATTAATGATAATAATAATAATGATGATGATAATGATGATCATGATAATATAATAATAATAATGATAATGATAATAATAATGTGCATTTACGCACAACTTGCCCTTCGGTTCTAAGCACATTTAGCAATATGCGTTGTGAATTTGACACAGGAATAGGCCTTTAACAACTGTTGTTTTTTAAATTTTATTTATTTATTTTAATGCTGAGATGCAAACTCCCTAAAAAATAAATTAATTAAAAAATTAGAAAAAAAAACAACAACAAAAAACCCAGTGTAACATTACTCCCAACCCGTACTCTTCTCCCACCTTACCCATACACCTTCTATGCATGGTCTTTACACACACACACACACACACACACACACACACACATTAATGGTCGAGGGGTGTGGAGGGAGAAGGAGAAGGATTTACGGTTTAAAATAATCCTTTGGAGAAAAAAAAAATATATAAAAAAAATGAGCGCTGCCACAGATCGCTACCAAAGCAACCCAGCCCCTTGGGTTTCCCGAGGGAGGCTGGCGGTGGAGAACAGCGAGCGATACAGTTCTATGTTCTCTTCTTCTCTCCCTTACCTTGGGGACCGTTTCATGGGCCAGCCCGTGACGCGATCCGTGACGTAAGAGGAGCAGGCGGCCCCGGGGCCTAAGCCCTGGGGGTCGGACAAGACTCGAACCCGGTTCGTGGCGTCCCTTAGCGGCGAGAGCAGGCCGCTGCAACCCGCCGCGTCGGCGCTGCCCGCGGCCGTGTGACCGTGAAGGCTGAGCAGACATAAAACAGAACACATGGCGACCACACTCTGGGGATCTATCCGTGGATAACTGAGAGATGACAGGTAACATAAAGGGCTGGACCTTTCTTGTTTTTATCTTCTGGAGCTATTATGTCATATTCTAAATGATTTTCCCCTGTCTGATTCCAGGACCTTTCTTGTTTCTTTTGTTTGTACGATGGCTGTGTAGACATAAAACACACACACACACACAAAGCCCACGGCATTGTGGAGATCCATCCGTGGATAAGAGAGATGACAGGTAACATAAGAAGATGGACCCTTTTTGGGGGAATGGTGGGGTGGGGGGTGGGGTAGTGTTTGTACGTTGGCTAAGCAGACATAAAACAGAAAACATGGCGACGACACTATGGAGATCTATCTATCCGCAGGCAAGAGATGACAGGTAACATAAGGGGATGGACCCTTCTTGTTTGTTTGTTTATTTTGTTTGTACGAAGGCTGTGCAGACATAAAACAGAAAACGAGCGACGAGACTACGTAGATGAGTAGTTAAGAAAGATATATGCATATACACAGACAAGAGGCTAGACCCATATCTCTGTTCGCACACTGTGAGAGTCGCGCGCTCACCATATATATATGACACAGAAGAAGTGTGTGTGTGTGTGTGTGTGTGTGTGTGTGTGTGTGTGTGTGTGTGTGTGTGTGAGGCAGGGGGTGGGGGAGGTGGAGAAGGCACGGATAGGTGTGTATCGTATGATATGTAACTTTGTTAGGCTACATTGTGAGACTGATTTGAGTGGTAACAACGTGAGGTAAATGAATGAACGCAGTCATTAAAAAACAAGAGAGGCAAGACCTTCAAGACTCACTTGTGATACATTAAAAAAAAAAAAAATCTAATCTTTAAAATGTGTTCTGTATTTGTTATTATAAAGCTTCAGGTTAAAAAAAAAAAAAAAAGAAAAAGAAAAAGAAAAGTCCTAACCAGACTCGAACCCCGCGTGTTCGGGTGAGAAGAAACTGTCTTACCCATTACACTATCGTGGCTCCTTTACTGACGTTCTAAAATTCAATATTTAAACAT
>NC_134878.1:10388139-10415639 GCF_041734735.1 Babylonia areolata | reverse complement strand
GCGAAAACGGACATGATACCAGATGGAGTGGAGTGGCCAAGTGGTAATGCGTTCGACTGGGAGGCGAGTGTGCACGGGTTCGAATCCTATAGGCTGACCGGAATATTAACACCTCCATGCACCACACGTTGAGTAGTGGTAATGTGGGGTGCTTGTCTTTGCTAACATGGGGATCCCTTGGGAGAGAGCGACGCCAGAGTACAGCGCCACCCCTTTTTCTTTCTTCTGTTTCTGCCTGCAAGTGAACTTGTTTTACAATCAAAGTGGATTGTTCTACTTAATTTTGCACACACACCCCTCCCCACCACACACACACACACTTTCTTTTCTTTCTTTTTTTCTTCTTTTTTTGCTGTCGTGGGTTCATTTCAATTCGAGCGCTAAGTAAATGCAGTGGGGTTTATCGTTTCATGAGATGAGATGAGCACAAAGACCCCCCCCCCCCCCCCGAACCCCTCCCCCAGCCCCCCACTCGAGGTCCAGCTGAGGAAGGCCGGGAGAGGGAGACAGGGGAAGGGGGAGGGGGAAGTAAAACTCCAGGTCAAGAAGTGTGACTCGTGCCTCAGGAACTACACACGATTCCAAGTCGAGTGCCTTCCTTCCCACTAGGTCACCGCCATACCTGTTTCACACGGTATGTCACGTGCGTTAGAAAACAGTTGATGAGTTATCTGGTCAGTGTCAAAGAACACAGGCTTACTGTTTGCAAGTGATGCTAATGCTTAAGAGTTATGGATCTGTGCCTGCATTCACACACGTGCGCGCGCGCGCAAGCACGAACGCATGTACACACACACACACACACACACACACACACACACACACACACACACTCACAACATACACACCCGTGCGCGAACAACACGAACGCAACGCATGTACGCACACACACACATACACACTCACAACATATACACATATGCGCGCGCGCAAAAACGAACGAACAACACACACACACACACACACACACACACATATATATATATATATATATACTTCACACACATTTGAGAGAGAGAGATGGAGAGAGAGAGAGAGAGAGAGAGAGAGAGAGAGAGAGAGAGAGAGAGAGAGAGAGATCAAAATAAATTAAACAACTGTGCTGCACGGCACGAAAAACATCAAAGTATGACTTTACTTGCCTGTACGAACACACGTACTGACGTAGTGCACCTACACATATGAACAGCACACGCACACGCACACGAACGCACACACACCTTCAGTCCGGAAAACCGCCAGCCCCATTCACCACCACAGCATGTGACTGCAGACCAGTTCTCCTCATTCACACACACACACACACACACACACACACACACATATGCATGCACATACATTCACGCACACACAAAAACACATGAACACAAAGGAAAAAACATATAATACGGAGAGAAACAGACAGACAGAGGTGGAAGGACAGAAAGTAAAAAAAACAACAACAAAAAAACGTTGTTGGAGCAAAAAAAGGCAACATCAAAGGCTGGGATATTACCTGCATGTGTGAACGTGGATAACTCTCTCTCTCTCTCTCTCTCTCTCTCCCTCCCTCAGTCCCTCTGTGTCTCTGTGTGAGTTTTTTGCCTGACAAGCACTCAAACACACACTCACACACACGCACACACACACACACACACACACACACACACACACAAATACCACATACATTACAAAAAAGCATTGTTATTATATTTTTAAAAAAATTTTAACTGCGTCAGCAAGTAATAATAATCATAATGATAACAATAATGATAATAATTAAAAAATTTAAAAAAGTAAAAAAAATTCGTACGCTGCAAATTGTTACAGTGATTAGTTTTGTCCCTTCAACAGGACTCGTGACAGGTACTGCAGCCTCTGACTGGTTTGTATATCTTTTTTCTTCTTCCTTATATCTACATGGGGCTTTGACCACAATGCATGGCTGGTGAAAAGGGCATTCACTGAGAGAGAGAGAGAGAGAGAGAGGAATTCAGCGCGCGCGCACCCACACACAACAACCACCCTCCCCCCCCCCTCCCCACACACACACACAGGCAAACACAAACGCATGCATTCAAGTCAAAATACACGCACACCTTCTTCAAAACATGATCTCAACACGTGATTAACGTGTGCACGGGACACTGCTGTTTAAGATGAGAGAGACAGACAGACAGACAGACAGAGAGAAACAGACAAATGGACATAGTGAAAGAGCTTTGCGCAATGCATATTCCTGAACTCCGCTCTCCCCTTTCACCATGATTTGCCCTTTAGCATAGGAACCACTGCATAATACCTCCGCATAAACGTAACTATATCATCTTCACACCTGTACATACACATGCTCTGCACATGTAAGCGCACCTGCACACAACGCATGCAGGCACACACACACACACACACACACACACAACTTTCGCACTCGCAGGCAAATAAACACGACACACACCACACCACTGGCACTTGAGTAGTGTCTGGAAACTCCAACACAAGAACACACAGTGTGGGACACAGCCAATGACAACAGCCTGTCACACATGTCCGCACATTCACAGAGAGAGGTGTGATGGAGTGGAGCGGAGGAGATACACATAATACACGCGCGTGCATGCGCGCACTTGAATCCATGTCTGCAAGTACATACACAAAGTACGCAAAAAAGAGAGTAAGAGAACACAGAGTGAGAAGGAGAGAGACAAACACACACACACACACAAAAAACTATATCAACTGTACACACACGTGCGCGGCACATATGTGCGTATACTTGTGCACACATGTACACGTGCCTACAGACAGAGAGACAGAAACATAGAGACAAGACAGACAGACAGACTACCAGAGACAGATAAGCTAGAGAGAGAGACAGAGACTGACAGACAGACAGACTGGCTGACAAACAGCAGGACAGAGACAGCACGGCCTACATAATAAATGCACTGTACACTTCCCCCAACAGCATCTTTTGACAACTTTCAAATGAACGCACCTCTGAGCACAAACACAAATGACTGTTTCACTTGTACACACATGTGCACGGCACATATGTGCGTATACTCGTGCACACATGTGCACTTGCACATGTGAATTTCTGAACAGAGAGAGAGAGAGAGACAGAGACATAGAGACAAGACAGACAGACAGACGTACAGACAGAGACAAGACAGACAGAGACAGATAAGAGAGAGACAGAAAGACAGAGACAGAAACAGTGACAGACAGACCGACAGACAGAGACAGGTAAGCGCGCGCGCGAGACACACACACACACACACACACACACACACACACAGAGAGAGCACATCAAAGCGAACACAAGTGCACACATGTATGCACATTTACACCGGTGGAAACCCAAAAAGAACAAAGCAGTGGAACTCGCCAGCCTCTGGAAAGCGTCCAAAACAATAACAATAGGAACTCTGATGAAAGACAATGCCAGTGACAACAGCATGCGTCTGCACTGTGGACAGTCAGTGTGGTTCTGCTGCACGACTACACACACACACACACACACACACACACACACACACACACACGCACACACAAAGTGTACACTCACATATATACAAAAAGACACACACACGCACACACTAACACACAAGCAAGCGCGCAATAGCCGAGTGGTTTAAGCGTTGGACTTTCAATCTGAGGGTCCGGGGTTCGAATCACAGTAACGGTGCCTAGTGGGTAAAGAGTGGAGATTTTTCCGATCTCCCAGGTCAACATATGTGCAGACTTGATAGTGCCTGAACCCCCTTCGTGTGTATACGCATGCAGAAGATCAAATACGCACGTCAGTCAAACATCCTGTAACCCATGTCAGTGTTCTGTGGGTTATGGAGACACGAAAATACCCAGCATGCATGAACCACGACAGAATCATCGGCAAGTCGATGTTGGTCGTGTAACAGAAAGAAGAAAGATAAGAGAGAGAGAGAGAGAGAGAGAGAGAGGAACAGGAACAGACTAAGTTAGCAGCAACAGCTGCTGCAACAGTGACTGGGTACACACACGAACAAGCCCTTGACAGTAAGTGGTAGCCATTATCGCGGTCAGCGAAGTGGCCAGCGCATGCTGCCTGGTGTCACCATGACAGATCGGTCAGCAGGAAAGGGGTGCGGCACGTGATACGCGGTCAACACTGTGTGGACCCCTGCAACACTGACAGGTCAGCCTGACCTGACTGACACACCGGGTCCCTTTCTCACAAGTCACAGATGACGATATTTCCACGAACACCTCAGACTTGATAGTTTGTTTTTTGGATTAAACAATTTTTCGCAGACACAACCGACTTTTTTTTCACGGACACACCAGACAGTTGTTGTTTTTACTGATATATCTGACATTTTTTCACAGACACAATTGACAATTTTTCATAGACGCAGCTGACAGTTTTTAGCAGACAAAGCTTACAGGTTTGTTTGTTTTTTTACACACACAACTGACAGTTTTTAACAGACGCTGGCAGTTTATCATGAACACAATTGACAGCTTTTATTCACAGACACAACTGACAGTTTGTAACAGACATATAACTGGCACTTGTTTATAGTTTTTAACCAACACAACCGGCAGTTTATCATAAAACACACCTGAAAGTTTATCACAGACACAATTGAGAGAGAGAAAGAGAGACCGAGAGACCGAGAAACACACACACACACACACACACACCACTCCATCATCGCCAATGAACACATCACTCCAGAAGTAATCAAGGTACCCAGACAGGCCACGTGGCAGTGACAGATGGAAGATGGGAAGGTGGGGGGGGGGGGGGGGGGTGCGGGTAGGGGACGGAGGGCGAAAAGGTACCCCCACCTCCTTCACCACCACCCTCACTCCATCCCCCTCTCTCTCTCTCTCCACCCTCAACTCTCTCGGCAGCCAGCAACTAACGGTCACTTTGACATACCCCCCTCACTCCCCCCCCCCCTTTACCCACTGACCTCACCCTGACCTTATCACACGTCATATCCCCTGGACGCCTATTGGTGGGGGTGGGGTGGGGGGGTTTGTTGCGGCATTGGGTAACAAGATCACGCTATGCGAAAGGGGGGAAACGGTAGTGGGGGTGGGGGTGGGGGAGGGTTTGTTGCGGCATTGGGTAACAAACAATCACGCTATGCGAAAAGGGGGGAAAAGGTAGGGTGGGTGGGGGTAGGGGTGGGGGGGGGGGACAGAAAAGAAAAACGACGTTCTGAGACCGGAGAGAGAGAGAGAAACAGAAAGAAAAACAGACCGACACAGAGGCAGACAAATAGACAGATAGATTGATAGAGACAGACAGACAGACAATGAGAGAGGCAGACAGACAGACAGACAGACAAAGAGGCAGACAAACAGACAGACACACAAAGAGAGAACTCAGCGAGAGAGAGAGAGAGAGAGAGAGAGAGAGAGAGAGAGAGAGAGAGAGACAGACAGGCAGACAGACAGACAGACAGACAGAGATGATAGTGACAGAGTGATGCTGAAACCAGGTGGGGAGGACATGCAAAAGGGGGTGTTGTTGAGTATGACGGGGCATCCCCCAGACATTCAGCAGTCTGACACCCTTCCTCCCCGCCCACAACCTGACCCCCGCCCTTCCTACCCCTCCCTCACCACCACCACCCCACCCACACATATACACACTGACCTTTTTCACAGCACACCCACTGCCCTTGAAGGTCAGTGAAAAAGGCTCGCGGCATTCGGTAACAGTTATCGCGCTTTAAACAGGGAAACAGGAAGGGAAAAGGCCAAGTCCTTTTTCACCTCCTCCTGTGAGATCGTAACCTTCTCGTTGGTCAGGGGAATTTGTGTGTTTCAATAAATAATAACGATAATCATAATAATGATGATGATGATGATGACGAACATTTGTCAATACGTGTGGTATGAATAGTGTGTCGGAACATGTGTAGTTTGTTTAAATCAACAACACCAAGGGCTTCCTTGGGATTTTGAGTGGATAGTTTATTTATATAGCAAGCACTTACGTCTGCAGTTATCTGAACAATTCTTGCTGTCACAGATACAACTACACTGCCCGTATTTTAACAGCTATCTTTCAATCAATCAAAAATACTTTATTCATTCTCATGGACATTATTCTGTGCAATCACAGGTTCGTTAATAAACAAATACATAATATGATCAGGCACACCATAAAAACTGATTAACAAAGTACTAGTCAAAATATATATATTAAAAAAAAAGTACAAAAACTGTCGAGAGACTGAAACAAGCCACATACAAGCAAACACGCACGCACGCACACACGCGCGCGCGCAGAGTTTAAGTCAAGTAATTGTTGGGCATCGATATGTAAAAAATCAACACATCCAGCAAATAAAATAAACATACACACACACACACACACACGCATATATATATATATATATATATAATTATCAGCAAAATGTTCATGGACACACAGACACATGGCACTGAGACCTTGCGTGCATTCTATCAATTACTTTCCTCCCTGTCGCTTGGACACTTGGAGGCGTTTAACCCCTTGTCTGCTAAACCTTGGTGAAAAGAGATCAGTGTTGCATGAATTCCGAGTGCAATGTCTAACTGTGTGTGTGTGTGTGTGTGTGTGTGTGTGTGTGTGTGTGTGTGTGTGTGTACTCTAAAGTGTTCACTTTGCTAAACAGAAAGTAATGCAGTCTCAAAAAAGAGGGGGGGGGGGGGGGGGGGGTCCAAAAAAAGAACGGACACTGACACTCCGATTTTGCTTTCTGACATTATCAGTGTTTATACTCCCGAAAGAAATCTACGCTCTTACTCTGACTGTTACCTTTTGAAACTTCCTCGTGTCAATACAAGAACCTATGGTGAACGTTCTTTCTTCTTTGCTGCTCCTCACATCTGGAACAACCTTCCTCATCATAGCCGTGCATCTGATTCTATTTCTGCGTTTCGCTCATCACAAACAACTCACCTTTTTAAAAGCTATCTATAAGTACTCTCAGCTTCCTTGTTCTCCAACACCACCCATGTCAGCTCACTTTGGATGTATGTAGAGTGGGAGGGGGAGAGTGGGGGGTTGGGGGGAGGGCTTTTTGAGAAAGAGTGGTCATGAATGTTTTATGTAACTTGTAATATTTTTCTTGCATGTAAAGCGCCCTGAGCTCTTAGGGCGCTAAATAAATGTACATTATTATTATTATTATTATTATTATCATCATCATAATCTGTAAGTTTCTGTTTCAGTTTCTCAAGGAGGCGTCACTGCGTTCAGACAAATCCATATACGCTTCAACACAGACACACAAACACACAGACAGACAGACACAGACACACACATGCAAACACGCACACTCACATTATGTTCGATTTCTCGTGCTTCGTTAACAAAGCATATTCTAATATAAATGGTTTATTCGACGCCAGCATTCGTCAACGGTGGTATGAACCGCGACAGGTGTTTCGGACAGTGTTTTAATACAGCACTTCATGTTGTAATAATGTCAGCTGCCAGTCCAACGAGCGTCGACACGCTTGCGCAGCATACAATAAAGCAACGTCGCTTGCCATGTACTACTGCGCGTGCGTAAGCAAACCTGCTCCCTTCTCACTCAAACTCACTCAGTTTAGCTCTTTTCTGAAAACATGATTAAGGTCATTTTTTTTCTATCTAAGATTAAGAAAAGAAGAACTGGCTGAAATTACCTCAGGTAATAAAAAGAACATGTGCTAGTTTCTTTTAATTATCTGACGTAAATTCAGCCTTTAAAGAAAGAAAAAAAAGATATGGGGGAAACCTACAGATGAATAAGCAAAACAACATAGCTGATACATCCCGAAAATACACCACCATCACTTCTGACAGAATTCCAAATGCCCCTAGCTGCTGCCTTTGAAGTGTTTAAATATTCCCCTCAAACCCAACTCCCCCCAACCAGCCCCACCAGCCCGTGCCCGCCCCTCTCTCTTTCTATCAATATCATTTTTATGTAAACATCTTCGTAAATTCATTTTATTGTGGAAGAGGTGTTTATCTGTACTTATTTTCCTCCACTACCACGTTGTTCTTTTTCTATATATATATATATATATATATATATATATATATGTTTTTTTTAATAAAAATAAAAATTAAGATTAAATAGAAAACAAAAGAGGTTTACGTGAGCAAACATTTCCACTCTTTTCCGCACGCATTGTTGAATCGTCAGTCTTCGTTTTCAAGTGAGCTACAACAAACACAATAACAACACCAACAACAGCGAAAACAACAACGAAAATACAAACACAGTCTTCAGTAGTTCTCAACTGAGTAACAACACCAACAAGTAGCAACAACAACAAATACATCAATAACAAAAATACATCTGTGACAAGCACAATCATCAACTCACTGTTTTCAACTGAACAACCACTACAACAACACAAACAATACCAATATCAGCTGCAACAACAAAAACAACAATAAAAATACATAAATGACAAGCACAATCATCCGTCTTCTTTTTCATCTGAACAACAACAACAACAAAATACAGCGGTAACAAGCACAATCATCAGTTTTCGTTCTCAACAACACCAACAACAACAACTGCAGCAACTGCAGCAGCAATATGGAGTCTCCCGTCGGTCCGACGGATGAGTAGGCAGGCAGGCTTATCTGTCGGTGTGTGTCCTCATATGGGAGAAGAGGCCGATTCTGGATGTGGATGCGCAGCACTTCCCACAGCAATAACAACAACAATACAGCTGAGACGAACGACTTTTCCAACTGAAAAAACAACAACAATAAAACACTGCGTTCTAAGCACAATGTATATATTATACATCTCTCTCTCTCTCTCTCTCTCTCTCTCTCTCTCTCTCTCTATATATATATATATATATATATATATATATATGCATGCACTCCAAGCGATTTGTCATGTCAAATAAGATCGCGTGTGCATTAACTCGCATTGCTGCTAGCGTGCGGCTTTCAATTCCAAGTGATAGATCTATGGCCGGCTGCTGTGGCTCAGTAATCACAGAATCAACATGCTTTGTGACTCTCTTCAGTTTGTATTGCTGACGGTGTTTTGCTGGTAATGTTGTTGTTGTTGTCGTTGTTGTTCTGTAACAATGAAGCATAAAAATAAAGACAAAACGTCTCTTGTCTCTGTTTCAGTCACTGATTATTCATTCACGTGCACGAAAATGATTGGTCACGCGCATACATATTTACGGGTACGTGCGCGCGCACGCACGAGCGAACACACACACACACACACACACACACAGAGAGACAGAGAGAGAAAGAGGGAGGGAGGGAGGGAGAGAGAGAGAGATAGAGGAGAGGGAGAGAGAGAGAGAAGAGAGAACAAACAAACAGTGAGAGATAGCAAGCAAGAGTGTAAGCCAAATGTTACATGTGTAGCCGTGTTACTGAACCGAGTGGTTCTAATAGGGGACGGTACAAAAGAACTAACTGAATGATGATTTACTGAATTAAAGGATAGACAAGAATTCCCTAGCACATGCCAGGAACATATAGAGGCCAGTCACAAATGGGTTTTTCTATTGTTTTATTTACAATAGTTATAAGAACATAAGAAAAGAAGGCAAATAATGAGAGAAGAACAGAAGAAGATATAAGAAGACATAAAAAGAGAAGACAGTGCCTGGAATGACACAAACACATGTCATAAGCACAACATGTCGGCACAAGTGAATAGTAAAGCACATGTATACATATTACATGGAAAGACTACCACTTGGTAATGCATATGTGTGAAGACCAAACACTGACATAATGACATTTCTAATACATTTAAATAGTGCAGTTAAAGTGATTGAAGCTATGGTGATTTAGTGAGAGTACACTGACAGTACAGATTAGGTAAAGCTAATACTGTGTCAAAGTGACTCAAATGAATCAGTTTATCATGTAGCACTATACTGGAGTAAGCTGCATAGGAGAGGGCATGATAACTAAATTACAATTAACAGACTGATACATATCAGGTGGTTTTAACCGATAACTGATATTAATCCAACACTATCTTGTAATCACGAGAGCAGAATACTACACACATCTTAGAGTACTGAGAATCAGTGAAACACTGTAGTGGCAGCAGAGAGTGTAGAAGGAGGGAGAGGGCACACTCCCTTCTTTCCCCTATGTGCAAAACTGAAGCCTCGCTCGCTCGCGGCGCGCCGCGTCCCTCACCACCCTCTCCCTTCCCCCAGACAGTAGATAGCAGCCAGGCGCAAAGGAGAAGCAACACAGAAAAAGCATGTGCGTATGTTGACTGTCTGCGGCATGTCCCCCAAAATAAATACGTGGGTTATCGACATAATTTTGCAGATTCTCCGTAGGTTTTAAAAGAGATACAGCAAAGAGAGAGAGAGAGAGAGAGAGAGAGAGAGAAACACTGACAAGGCGACAGAAATAATGACATATATGTTCATTTATGTTTTACCTTTTCACTCTCCTCATCCACACCCCACACAATGTGATATACACAGATCTAAATAATATTATCGCAGAGATAACAAGTCTGACATAATTATATCAAAATACTTGTACATATAAAAGCTACAGCAATTTAAAAACATACAAATATATACATTAAATTAAATTACCTGCTTTTTCCTGTGATTCATGGCTGGTTCTGGCTTTTTTGGAACTTGCAGGGTGATCCTGTCGACAGGGCATTTTTCTTTTTGTTGTGACTTTAGGTGGTGGATTTGGAATGTTGAATAATGTGGGGACAGCATTCCACACAAGACTCAATTTTTCCGCACTGGGATTCATAAACTGATTTGGCTCAAAATGTTCAGAGCAAAGTTTGCAGTTAGTGTACAGGTACTCGCTGGTTTTTCCCTGTAGATCAGCTCGCCTGGTGTTCTGAACCCACTTTTTGCATCTGTACAAAAAAAGCAATATAGCATTTCAATATTTATTTTCATTCAGTTTTCAATTTATAGAAACTGGTATCATTTCATCCTCAGTTGTTCTCTTCATCCTTCTCAGTACTATTACTACTACCACGACAACAACAACTACTACTGATGATGATGAAGATGATGATGATGATGACAAAGCTGGTGCTGCTACTACTGCTGCTGTTGCTGCTGCTCCTGCAACTGCTTCTACTATTACTGCCATTCCTGCTAAACTGAGTGATTACTGATTACTAGAAAGATTTGACTGGCGTCTACTGCAAGTAGTGATTACTGTTACTATGACTGCTAGCTGAGCAGTCTACCATAACCACTACACTACAACCATAGCAACACATTCAGTGTTGCATAATTATATCAATGCATCACTATGGTTCTAATCACTAAAACAGTGCCTCATTTTGGGTTCAGTTTTGATGCCGCTCTAATGTTGTCTGTCCCAGACCCAAAGTCACAATCACAAAACGTCACGGATACCTTTCACAGCTCTACTTTCGGTTTTGCTGAAAACTACTTTCACTTTGCACACTCGGCTAAACAAAGCTCTGACTAACGAATGTAATAACGACATAAATGTCCATATCAACACGATACTTCATTAAACAAAATCATGAAACGCTTACCTGTCTTCATCTTTGGGAAATCGGAACAATGTCCATCCTTTTTTGCGCGAGTTTTTGCAGTTTACAGCAGAACACCAAGCCATTTCCTCTGCTGCCGTAACTGTCTGGCCGCTTGAGGGCGCATACTATTTCCGGGCGAGAGCTGCTCGCGCGGCGGCTTCACGCGAAGCGCTGAGTGATTCATCTCGCTAAGTTTAGTGCCTCTGGTGGCAGCAAATGAGAAAGAACGCGTCAGATGCACTCACTAGAATATTTTCGAACAAACTATCAGTGTCCAGAGACGTCATTGACTGTGACGTTAAGAAGAATTAAATGGAACACTGCTACGAGCATATGACGACATAGCGATTTTCTAGATCAATCATAGCCGAGCTGTGACTACATGTCAAAGCAATAACTGAACAAAGAATTAACTGAACAAGCAATAACTGAACATACTCATATGAACACAAGTACTGTGTCGAAGAATACAATTTACAAATTAACACATTCTACACACTAGTACTTACAGGAATACGTAGCGAGATGTCTGCCATTGTGGGAACACAAACGACACACACTGCTTGCAATGCAGCAAGAGAGAGAGAGAGCGCACCTCTGGTCAGATGACTGACCAGGTATGAAGTGACCACTCATCACTCACTGTGCCAATTTATGCAAGTTAAGCGGACTGCAAAGACAATCACGTGTGCTGCGAGCAGATCGGCTCAAATCAGGCCAAATTCGACAACAAATGTTTTTCTTACAAGGTGTTCAGTGACAGATTTCTAAATGATTCCTGAACCGATTTACGTTGGACAAGTTGCAAAAGAAAGAGCTCAACGCCTACTTTCTAATGAGTATAAAATGAAGTGTTGATTATTTATGATAAATTTATAATCTTAATTCAAGTCACCTGAATAGGGTCAGTTTTAACGAGCTCGTCGAGGAAAATTACAAACTGTGTTAAATCAGTTTAATGTAGGCAAACATAAATAGAATAGATTTATAGATGGAATTGAGATGATTCTGCCAGTATAATACTTGTAGTTTACTGATCTGACAAAAGAGATATTAATTAAATACGGTGGAGCAGAAACACAAGTTTCCGCCCAGCCAATGACGTACCGTGACACTGGTCGAACAGCGAGTGTGTGGCGAGAAGGACAGAATGACGTAAGCTTAGCATCAGCTGAAATCTTTAGACTGACGAACGATTAACTGAAATCAAACACGCTTCTAACTGCTTTAAGGGTGTGTGTAAGCATAACAAATATAACATTACAGTGAACGATACCTACACTAAAATTAATACATGTTCGGAGCAGTGTAGAATGGGCATGGTTTATTCAAATTTGGAATAGCGTCGTGCTTTATGCCTGAGTCATTGAAAGACAGCAGGTGCGCTGTGACTACAAAAATGGCGTCTGCTACAGCTCAGCTTTCGGCTTGCGCTGTGAATTGAACTAAGGTTATTTGCAGCCAGCTAAGTGCTTGGCTACACATGTAATGAACAAACTTGCATCAAGTATTTCACACACGAAATTGCATGCGCACACACAGAGTTCACGTGCACACACGCGCGCGCGCGCGCGCGCACACACACACACACACACTTAGACACACACACACATAAAAGAAGCCCAAGGAGCACTTTACTCAGCAAGCATAGGTGTGGTTTGAGAGTTTCAGTTTTTCCAGGGTGCATCAGTGCGTTCGGAATAATCCATATTCGCTATGCAGATGGCTGACCAGCAGCATAACCCAACGCGCTTTGTCAGGCCTTGAGTGCATGCAAGTATGTTTGTTTACCTATCAGAGTGGGTTTCTGCTACAGAGTTTTGCCAGAGGACAACGCTCTCGTTGCCATGGGTTCTTTTTTAAGCTTGCCAAGTGCGTGCTGCACACAGGTCCTCGGTTCACGATCGATAAACCAGACGCGCCGTTTGATTTTCCAGTCAAACTTGGGAGAAAGGGCGAGAGAGGGAATCGAACCCAGGCCCTCACGGACACGGTTTGAGAGACTGTTCAAAATGTGACGGACAGAGAAGGGCAGTTCGTTCCACACCACTGGCCCAAGATAGGAGAAGGAGAGCTGACCTTGCGATGTTTTGTTTTGTCGTGGAACCGTCAGCACTCAAGAACCAACAGCCTGGCGCAAAAGCGAAGAAGGATTATGGATCACAAAGGTGTCACTATTTCGCCAAACAAAAGATAATTATACAATTCCAAGAGGAAGAAGAAGAGGTCCGACATCCTGACCTGTACTCTCAGTTTTATCACACCGAGGGGACAGCCTTGACTGACGACAAGCATACTCGGGATCAATTCAGAAAAGTACACTAAAAATTTTGAAGCTGTGGAGACGTGTGGAGGGCTGTCAGAAAATAAAAAACCATCACTGGCACCGGTGGCCATCGG
Source organism: Babylonia areolata (assembly GCF_041734735.1). Classification (NCBI taxonomy): domain Eukaryota; kingdom Metazoa; phylum Mollusca; class Gastropoda; order Neogastropoda; family Buccinidae; genus Babylonia; species Babylonia areolata. The sequence goes on along the minus strand of NC_134878.1, from coordinate 10,401,720 downwards.
AAAAATCGAACGTCTTGGAGCTGAAAGATCAAACTGATGTTTGCTTTCATTCTGGGGGTCGATTCCAAAACGAAATGAACGTTGGATGCCGGGAAGAGGGTTTTTTGGTTCGTTTGTTTGTTTTGGAGGTTTCGATTTTCGGATGTCTGACCGACCTTCCATCACTCATGCCTCCATCTTGATAAGTAATGTCAACTAGGGTCGTCTGCGCTGTGTGTGTGTGTGTGTGTGTGTGTGTGTGTGTGTGTGTGTGTGTGTGTGTGTGTGTGTGTGTGTGTGTGTGTGTGTGTGTGTGTGTGTGTGTGTGTGTGTGTGTGTGTGTGTGTCCCTCTATGTGTGTGTCTCTCTCTCCATTCCTTTCCTTTGACTGTTTCTCTCCAAAAAATTAACGTTTATTTCAATAATATGGATCAACTTTATGCAAAAAGTGCATAAAGCATGTTGGCAATCCTTTCAGGTGATCGATTATCCAAACAAACAGCACAGCAGGGCGAGAGAGACAGCCAGCCAGAGAGAGAGAGAGAGAGAGGAAGAGCCAGAGAGAGAGTCCACGTGCGCACGACGGAGCAAACACACACACACACACACACACACACACACACACACACACACACACACACACACACACAGATATATATATGTATATACAAAATTTATATATATATATATATATATATATATATATATGTATGTATGTATGTATGTATCCAGAACGCAAATGAGTAGTAAACACCTTGCGCCAAGTCCTAAACAGAAAAACAAGTCAACTCGACCCGATTTTCGCACAGACGACAAACAGCAAGTCAATACTTTCCGCCTCCCTCCCCCAACATTGTGTATGTATGGTAATCTGTCTTGTCCGATGCATCTGCTGTCCCGACTATCTGGACAAGTATTTGATTACAGCTGAGAGTGTATTGCCCAAGTTACATCCCCCACTCACGCAGCCAAGAGGGTTTTAGGATAGTCGGCGTTGTGGGGATGGTTCCCAAAGGCCAACTAGCCCCCACGGCTGCAGCTTTAAGAGGCAGTGCCTGCAGCCTTGCCTCCTGGTTTGCTAAGACATGGAACAACCACAGCTACACAAAGTCAACGAAGCTTACACGGACCCACAGCAACCGAAATGGTAAGAGTAGGGAAGAGACGGAGGGTGGTGAGCTGGGTACGTTGGGGGGCGGGGGGGGGGGGGGGGTGCGCGTGGGGGCACCGGGGAGGGGCATGGTCGGCCGGGGATGGAAAGAAGACTGGGGGTGGGTGGGGGAGGAGGGCAGGGGTGGGTGGGTGGGGGAGAGGTAGTAGGGGAGAAGGAAGGAGGATTTAAAGAGGATTGAAAACTGCCGTCGCGCGGAATGATGTTTTGGGCAACAGGCTTAAGCAGCATGCAGGCCGTCCCAAGAAAATCTCAGGAATTTTTCTCTTTTTCATATATATATATATATATATTCGCATCTCTTTTTCTTGCCTCCAACTACGACGATTTGTAAGCGTCAATATTTGCAACATTCTTTTTTTGCTATGATGAACATCCCCCACCCCCACCCCCGACCTCCTCTCTTCCACGCCTTAGCTTTTCTTTCCATCACTCCCTGGTATTTTCGGACACAGACTTAGCAGATGGCTCAGAAAATCTTTGAAGATTGCGGCTCCAGTTTAACCTCTTTTCTTGGCTCCACCTACAACGAACTTTAAGCGTCAATATTGGAATACATAATGCTTCATTGTTATGGAGCCTAACAAAATTTTGCTGGTATATTTTCTTCATTTATTATTTTATGCCTTTTCGTTTCCTGATGTATCCTACAACAGACGTAGCAGCTGGCTCAGGATATATCTAAATAATTTTGCCTGGTTACATTTTTCCCCTTCTACCATCCATGATGACCTGTAAGCGTTCAACAATAAAATATTACGTTTAACCACGACGACCTTGTTTAACATTGTGTTGCTTAATTGTTTGTAATTGTTGCTGCTGATGTTGTTTCGTTTCCTGATGTTTTCGGCAACAAACATTAATAGCCTGGCCTAATATATCACTGCCGAACTTAATCTGAACTGGTTCTATCTTCTCCCTCCGTGGCTTTATCTAAGAAGGATTTCTACGACCAATTGTAAGCACCCATACTGAGCCCAATTTACACCAAATTTCCTCTTTCCTGATCTTTTCGGAAATAGTAGTCTGCCCCAAGAAATCTACTTAGAACGTACTCTGGTCACCCCACCCCCACCCCACCCCCAAATCAATTCCTCGCTGCGGCTATCGACCACGAACTGAAACCATCAATATTGAAATACCCATCACTGCCATGATCTTCTTCATCGTGACTGATGTTAGCACACCTTCATCAGGTTCGATGTGCTGTTTGATTGTTGATGCACATGTTCACTGGTGATGATGTCTGATGCTGAGCATCCTGCGACAATAGTCTGATGTTGAGCATCCTGCGACAATAGTCTGATGCTGAGCATCCTGCGACAATAGTCTGATGTTGAGCATCCTGCGACAATAGTCTGATGCTGAGCATCCTGCGACAATAGTCTGATGTTGAGCATACTGCGACAATACCTCGTTTCCACGGCCGGATTCCTTCTTTCCAAATCCGCTGTGCTAACTTGATGGTCCATTGGTGATGTGATCAGTGTATCTGATGTTAAGTATCTTGCCATGAACACCCAACCTTACGGTTCCCTCCCCCATCCTGATGTTTTTGGCAGCAGATTCTGCACATCTGGTACCCAAGATACCCCGGTAGAACTCCTTCTGGTTCTTAATGACTATTTCTGAGAAAATAACGTAATTCTGATCCCCCCCCCTTCTTGCTGGTCTATCTATGAGGAATTGATAGCTTCGATATTAAAATCTTCACTTTTACCATGATGTCTTTAAATTCTAAGCGTTTTTAGGGGAAAAATCAATTGATAACCTTTCTAAAATCGGATTCTAGTATTATTCATTATTGATATTATTGATAACTTTCCTTTAGCTTTACGTTTAAGTGTTTGTTAAGTGTTTTGTTTTTGCTGCTGTTTTGTTTTTTGTTGTTGTTGTTGTTGTTGTCAGTTGGTGTGTGTGTGTGTGTGTGTGTGTGTGTGTGTGTGTGTGTGTGTGTGTGTGTGTGTGTGTGTGTGTGATTTCCACGTCTCCATTAACGTTTTTCTATTGTGATCTTCTGCTCCGAGTTTGATTCTTATCATATTGGTGCTTTCCAATGTTGGCCTCCCTTTCCAAACTTTATTTCCTCTACTTTTCGGGTTTTTCTTTTTTCATTTTTAAATAACACCATAATTACCTGTAATTGTTGTCGTTGCTTTTGTGCTTTTGTGATGGAAGTTTATTTTTCGTTTCCTGCATTTTCCAAGACGCACATTGGTTTCAAATCTCCATTAAAACTTAAAAACTTAAAAAAACTTAAAAGCTTAAAAAAATTTTTGAAAAAAGTATCAGAATTATAGAGCACGTATTTCACCAAATTCCGGTCTTTTTACGATATAATCGGCTTTCTTGAAACCTAATACTGTTTGCTTTAGCGTTTACTTATAACATCATTTTATCTCTACCGTTTCTATTTTGATTTAAGTTTGCTTATTTTTGACGCAAGCAGCTTACCTTAGGCTTACCCCCACCTCTCTCCTCTCCCCACTACGCCCCTCCAACCCCCCCCCCCCTCCCCCCATCCCCTCCCCTCACACCAACGGGACTAGAAGCAGTTCTCTTGGTTTTTAACAATTTGTGCAATGCTGTTTACTTATGCAGTTGCGAAAAAGATTTCCTTCACAGCAAAGATGCTTTCAACAATACTAGACGCGTACTCTCCAAACCCTCTCTGCTAGTCTCTGTGTCTGTCTGCCTGCTTGTCTGTCTGTCTGTCTGTCTGTCTCTCTTGATCTAATTACTTATTTCCAGTGTGTCTGTGTACGCGTACGTGAGCGCGCACACGCGCGTGTGTTTTCTTGTTAACCTGTTTTATTCCAACAAAGAGAGACAGGGAGAGAATGCGAGGAGTCATGAAAAAAATAAATGAATGAACAAAAGCAACACACACACACACACACACACACACACACACACACACACACACACACACACACAAATATATATATATACACACACACACACACACACACACACACATATATATATATATATATATATATATATATATATATATATATATATCCAACTGATGCAATTTCGAGAAAAGAAAAAAACAACACATTACAAAGTCTGAAACGCGCTCCATCAACACTTTCAGAATCGATTAAGACCAGTACACCAGCGTGTCAAGGTCACAGACACACAAACGCACACAGACTCACACAGACACCGACACACAAATACTTACACACTCACGCGCAGACCGTGACACAGAGAGAGAGAGAGAGAGAGTTAAAGAGGTAAAGAATTACGAGGGAAAAACCTTCACCAGTAAAATACCTGACTTCCGACAGCACGGAAGAGAGGCAGGTGAGAGAGAAAGAGAGAGAGGGGATGGGAGAGAGAGAAGGGGGGACACAGAGACAGCAGGGTGAAAGGGGGGAGGGAGAGAGAGAGAGAGAGAGAGAGAGAGACAGAGACAGAGAGAAAGACAGACAGACAGACAGGCAGACAGACAGACAGAGACAGAGAGTTAAATATCCGTGACGGTAGGCAATTCATGCACAGTGCACAAGTATCTCTACCCCAATCCTCCTCCTCCGTCTTTCTCTCTTTCCTTCCCCCATTTCCCCCGTCCAATACCTATTCCTCTCTTTCTCTCTCTCTTCCCCCCTCTCTCTCTTTACACCCCCACCCCCTCCCACTGCTATTCTCTCCCATCCCAACTCTCTTCCTGTGTGTGTGTGTGTGTGTGTGTGTGTGTGTGTGTGTGGACGTGTGTGAGTGGGGAGTGGGGAGGGAGGGGCGGAGTGTGTGTGTGTGAGGGGGTTGGGGGGGCGGGGGCGGGAGCAGGAGTGGGGGGGGGGGCGTCAGTTTAAATGTTCGTCTTTATTCCCTATGTATCTTGTCATCAACTTAGATTACAACTTTACCTAGTATTGTGTAGTGTACTGAGGCCCTGTTCAGGGCGGGGACTGAATGGGAGAGAAAAAAAGCACATCAGTGCTCATCTAATACCCTCCCAAGTAAAAGAATTCCTTCTCTTGGCTTGTCTCTCACCTCCTTCCTCCTCCTCCTCCTTGCTGTCGGAAGACAGGTATTTCTACACAGGTGAAGGTTGTTCCCTCGTAAGTCTCTCCCCTGTCAGAGCTGTGTAAAGGTTACATCTGGAGCGTGTTTCGGCCTGGAGAGAGCGGACAATCCATCTTCTTCAAGGTGTTGCGGGGGGTGGGGAGTGGAGGGGGCGAGAGAGAGAGAGAGAGAGAGAGAGAGAGAGGAGAGAGAGAGAGAGAGAGAGAGAGAGAGAGAGAGAGAGAGAGAGAGAGAGAGATATCTCCGTTACGGTAAGACAGAGACAGACAAACAGAGAAAGAGAGAAAGAAAGTGAGAGAGAGACAGAAGGTGCGTGTGTGTGTATGTGTGTGTGTGTGTGTGTGTGTGTGTGTGTGTGTGTGTTGGGGGGTGGGGGGGAGATCAGGATGTAGAGGGAAAGTGGGCGAAGGGAAGAAAGACGGAGACGGAGGTGAAGGGGGTGACAGAGAAATAGAGGGTGGAGAGAGAAAGAAATGGACATAGGGAGGAGAGAGAGAGAGAGAGAGAGAAGAGGGAGTGGGATAGAGAGTGAGATAGAGCGGGAGGGGTAGAGAAGGGGAGAGAGAGAGAGATGGAGAGAGAGAGGGAGAAGGAGGAGAAGGGGACTAGAGAGAAAGAGAAAAGATCAGTTTCAGTTTCAGTAGCTCAAGGAGGCGTCACTGCGTTCGGACAAATCCATATACGCTACACCACATCTGCCAAGCAGATGCCTGACCAGCAGCGTAGCCCAACGCGCTTAGTCAGGCCTTGAGAAAAGAGAGGTGAGGGACATAGTGTGAGAGGGAGAGAGAGAGAGAGGGGGGGGGGAGAGAGAGAGAGAGAGTGTGTGTGAGAGGGAGAGAAGGGGAGAGAGAAGGGAGAGAGGTGGGAGGAGTATAGAGAGTGAGACAGAGCGGGAGGGGTAGAGAAGGGGGGGAGAGTGAGAGATGGAGAGAAAGGGAGAGAGAAAGAGAGAGAGAGAGGAAGGAGGGGGATAGACTGAGATAGAGCGGGAGGGGTAGAGAAGGGGGGGGAGAGTGAGATGGAGAGAAAGGGAGAGAGAAAGAGAGAGAGAGAGGAAGGAGGGGGATAGACTGAGAAAGAGCGGGAGGGGTAGAGAAGGGGAGAGGGGGAGAGAGAGAGAGATGGAGAGAGAGAGAGGGATGAGGAGGAGAAGAGGAGAAAGAGAAAAGAGAGGTGAAGGACAGAGTGTGTGTATTTGAGAGAGAGAGAGAGAGAGAGAGAGAGAGAGAGAGAGAGAGAGAGGGAATAAGAGGAGAAAGACAGAAGAGAGAAAAGAGAGAGAGAGAAAGTGGGAGAGAGTGGAACCCGGACCCAGACCACGTCCAAACTGACGTCACTGCCGCATACCCAGTACCTCCAACAACGCTAAAATTAATAACAAACCACGCCACCAGACTCTCGGGAGAAATAACTGAATACTGCCATTCCGCTCAACTTAGCACTTCCAGATTAAACAGACACACACACAAAAAAAGGATATTACACCCGGAACAATTTAAAGAAGAAGAAGAAGTGAAAGAAGAAAAGGAACAAGAAGAAACAGAACGATCACAAGAAGAACACGAACAAGAGCAAGAAGAATAAAATCACGAACACGAAGACCAAGACCAAGAAGAAAGATGACAGAAGAAAAAGCATGGACAGATAGAGAGAACTGTGAAACAGAAACACGTTTCCAACGTAGATTTTTCTCCGAAAGGGGTGGGGTGGGGGTTGGGATGGGGGTGGGGGTGGGAGCACTTCCTCACAATTCCAAAGCCGCGCAAAACCATACCCACTTGGCGCAATCATTCACGTCCTCCTCCCACCACCACCACCACCTTTATTCGTAGTTCCCTGCGCAGTGCTGAGTGTTCACTACAAAACAACTACTACTACTATTGCTACTGCTGTTGCTGCTGCTACCACCACAACTACTACAACTGCCGCTGCTGCTACTGCTACGATTGCTGCCGCTGCTGCTGCTACTACTACTATTGCTGCTGCTGCTGCTGCTACTACTACTGCTACAACTACTACTACGTAACCTCTGAGTACTCCCTGATCCTCATCACAAAGCAGCGCATTCCAGACCCAGTGCCTCTCTTATCTGAGGAAGAAACAGAGCACGCCATTCCTGGATCCTTCCCCCCCCCTCCCTCCCCAACCCCCTCAGCCCCACTCGACCTGCCTCGCATACCGCACGAGTCTTGTGGGAACACAGAAAGAGTGTGTGTGTGTGTGGGGGGGGGGGGGATCCTGAAGACATAAAGTGAGAGAGAGAGAGAGAGGGGGGGGGTTGAAAAGTTAAAGACAGACAGACAGACAGAGAAGGAAATAAAGAGAGAAAGAGAGACAGGGAGACGGAGGATGCACAGAGAGAGAGAGAGAGAGGGGGGGGGGGGCAGAGAAAGAAACAAAGAGAGAGAGAGAAAAAGAGAGGGAGAGACGGAGGATGAAAAAAGGAGAGAGACACACAGAGAGAGAGAGAGAGGGGGGGGGGGTGAAAAGTTAGAGACAGACAGACGGGCGGACAGAGAAATACACAAAAATCGAAAGAGAAAGAGGGAGTTATGGAGGAAACCGGTCTTCCTGTGTTAATTATACCTGGGGAAAGGCGGAGAGAGAGCGAGAGAGGGGAGAGAGAAAGAGAGAGACAGACAGACAGACAGACAGACAGAGAGCGAGAGATACACACACAGACAGGCAGACACAGGTACATTCCGTGCAAATATGCCACTGAGCAGACTGCAGAACACTTGACACCTTTTGTTGAGGAGAATTGCACTCTTTGGTCGAAAGAGATATGTTCGACTGATACGGTATGCATATATCTCGGCATCACTCATACCAGATAAAACTCCTGTCTCAGTACCCTTTTGTGGCGATCAGACACGGTGCTCATATGGGGTAGGTGAGTGTGTCACTGTGCAAACCACAGAAGGCTCTTGCATGCTTATCAATTGAAAAAAACAAACGAACAAACATTTGGGTGTAATTCATTTGAAATAGCATACACGTATGGCGTGTTTGCCATAACTCTTTCTTCTCCTTTTTTTTTTAACTTTGTTTTTAATTTTCAATTTTGATTACACATATATATTTAACATAAGTGCTTAAATACATAAATCAAATACATAAATAGGATAAGAAGGAGTACATGATAAATGAAACATAAGGTGCAGAAAGGCATGATGACGTACATAATAGTGAAAATAGGTACTGCAATTCAAGTATATAGGTCATTTGAATATATCCTCCAAAAAAACCACCACCACCACCACAAAACAACAACAACAACAACCAAAAAAACCCAATATACCATTCCACCCGAAGTAAATCATTTCCATATAACATTACACAATGCTTAATTTCTTCACAAAACATTTGAAAAAGCATCATGGAGATTTACATATTCAAATATCTGAACTGTTAATAAGCGTCTCATACATTATTTTCAAGCAAAGATAAATATCGTAGCCATTTTGTCTTGAAACTGTGTATTTTACATGTGACGATTGCATTATATTCTTCTATTTTGTATTTTGAGGTAATATAATTTTGAAATGAGTGAATATTTAGTAGGCATTTATTTTATTTAAATACATACATATATACATATATATATATATATATAAATATATAATTATATACATCTTCCCCAGGAGGATTATCAAATCAAGAACTTGGTCTGTAACTATATCCATATGGAAACACTCTTTCTTCTTCTTCTTCCCAGCCCAGTATAACCATGAGGAAAATGAGCCATTAGAATTTTTCCGTGTTGTCCATTTAACGTGACGAGGATTTTCTAAACAGCGGAAAATCTTCGCTGGATTATTACGAATCTTGATAAAATATTCTGGATTGTTGTAGAGCTCACGATGGACTCTTCTAGAGCCCCTTTAGAACATTCTGGATCGTTCCAGAACACTCTGGCCATTCTGGACAGTTGCAGGGCTTTCTGGAACATTGTAGGTAATTGTTGGAACTTCGTGTGGAAACTTCTTAGAGTTGTTGAACTCCTTGGAACATTCTGGATACTGTTTAACTCATATTTAGGGACAGTTGGTGAACTCCATAGACTTTCTTGACATTTTTATACGGACAGCTAGCTGCACAGCTCCCCGGAACACCACTGGGTATTTGTTGAAATCGCCAGAACTTTCTGAAAAGTGAGAGAGAGAGAGAGAGAGAGAGAGAGAGAGAGAGAGAGAGAGAGAGAGAGAGAGAGAGAGAGAGAGAGAGAGAGAGAGAGATTTCGACAGCTCATTGAAAAAAACAACAACAAAAAAACAACCAAAAAAAAAAAAAACCCCACAAAACCTCAAACCAAACTAAAACAACCTCCACCCATTATTGTCGGAAGCACACACACACACACACACACACACACACACACACACACACAAATCTCCCTGCCTGTTCCACAATCCTGCACGTGCATGCGGCGTTGATGAAAAGCCCTTCTTCCTGCCCACCAGTACACATGTCTATGTTCCTTCCTGGCCAGTCCTTTGGCCAGTTGTTTGTTTGGACAACTGTCTCTCACCTCACCACCCCCACTCCCTCCCCCTTCTCCTTCCGTCCTCCTCATTCACCCCCCACCCTCTCTCTCTCTCTCTCCCCGTCTCTCTCTCTCTCTCTCCCTCTCCGCCTTTTCCCCAGGTATAACAAACACAGGCAGACAGGTTTCCTGCAGCCATGTCTCTCACCTGACAAACGGCACACCTGCAGTTTCCTTTTCTCTCTCCCCCTCCTCTCCCTCTCTCCCTCATCCTCCCTCTTAATTTGACTCACTGTCTGCTCCTCCTATACCTGCGGTGAAGTTTCTAACAGACAGTGCTATCTTCTGTTATTCTGTTTGCTTGACGAACTCAACGGTTTGGTTTTCTGAATTAATCTAAAGGTTATCCGCTTTTGTCTATTGATTTAATGAAAGGCAGGGAAGAAGATTTATATAGGGACGGATATGCTTCTAGCTGGCTGAGGCTGTGGTTTTATAAAACGTTGCTGTAATCTGTCGTAATGTTTTGTTTTGTTTTCGAAAATGCGCTGTCGCCGATACGGTTAGGCGCTGGACTTGATCAGAGTTCGAGGCTGAGTTTCCGTATAGTGTTCCGTCCTTAAAAAAGGCACTTTACCCCCCATTTTCCTCAGTGTTCTGCCCTTAGAAAAGGCACCGTACACCCAATTTTCCTCAGTGTTCTGTCCACAGGAAAGGCACTTTACCCCCCATCTTCCTCAGTGTTCTGTCCTTAGAGAAAGGCACTTTACCCCCATTTTCCTCAGTGTTCTGTCCTTAGAAAAGGCACCGTACACCCAATTTTCCTCAGTGTTCTGTCCGTAAGAAAGGCATTTTACCCCCCATTTTCCTCAGTGTTCTGTCCGTAAGAAAGGCACTTTACCCCCCATTTTCCTCAGTGTTCTGTCCTTAAGAAAGGCACTTTACCCCCATTTTCCTCAGTGTTCTGTCCTTAGAGAAAGGCACTTTACCCCCATTTTCCTCAGTGTTCTGTCCTTAGAAAAGGCACCGTACACCCAATTTTCCTCAGTGTTCTGTCCGTAAGAAAGGCACTTTACCCCCCATTTTCCTCAGTGTTCTGTCCTTAAGAAAGGCACTTTACCCCCATTTTCCTCAGTGTTCTGTCCTTAGAGAAAGGCACTTTACCCCCATTTTCCTCAGTGTTCTGTCCTTAGAGAAAGGCACTTTGCCCCCATTTTCCTCAATGTTCTGTCCTTAGAGAAAGCCACTTTACCCCCCATTTTCCTCAGTGTTCTGTCCTTAGCGAAAGGTACTTTACCCCCCATTTTCCTCAGTGTTCTGTCCTTAAGAAAGGCACTTTACCCCCCCATTTTCCTCAGTGTTCTGTCCTTAAGAAAGGCACTTTACCCCCCCATTTTCCTCAGTGTTCTGTCCTTAGCAAAAGGCACTTTTACCCCCATTTTCCTCAGTGTTCTGTCCTTAGCGAAAGGCAATTTATCCCCCATTTTCCTCAGTGTTCTGTCCGTAAGAAAGGCACTTTACCCCCCATTTTCCTCAGTGTTCTGTCCTTAGCGAAAGGCACTTTATCCCCCATTTTCCTCAGTGTTCTGTCCGTAAGAAAGGCACTTTACCCCCCATTTTCCTCAGTGTTCTGTCCTTAGCGAAAGGCACTTTACCCCCCATTTTCCTCAGTGTTCTGTCCTTAGCGAAAGGCACTTTACCCCCCATTTTCCTCAGTGTTCTGTCCTTAAGAAAGGCACTTTATCCCCCATTTTCCTCAGTGTTCTGTCCTTAAGAAAGGCACTTTACCCCCCCATTTTCCTCAGTGTTCTGTCCTTAAGAAAGGCACTTTATCCCCCATTTTCCTCAGTGTTCTGTCCTTAAGAAAGGCACTTTACCCCCAATTTTCCTCAGTGTTCTGTCCTTAGCGAAAGGCACTTTATCCCCCATTTTCCTCAGTGTTCTGTCCTTAAGAAAGGCACTTTATCCCCCATTTTCCTGACCCCAGGAACCCACCTAAAGGTAGATGGGCACCTGACGCTTTGTTGGGGAAGGTAAAAAAAGGCGGAAGGGGAGGAATGGGCCCCTCCTTCCTGTGTCCAGCCCTTGGCAGAGGACGTCGGAATTCACTGCCTGTATTATGGTCTTAAAAAGCTATGGAATCTTTAACCTTAATTGTCGTTTTGAGGGTGTGCGCAGAGAGGGAGAAAAAAAAATCTATGGCTGTAAAGCCCCTAGACTAGTGTAGATTTCCCTAGAAAATTCCGAACGATGGTAAAAGCTCCAATGAACATTCTGGGTGAACTGTCGAGAACATTCCGTTGTGTATGATTTTCGATTTGTGTTCGTGCATTGTTATGTACTATTCCCCCCCCCCCCCCCCCCCCCCCCTCAATATTCCTTGTGACCCCGGTACACTTGGTAATAAAGACATATTCTATTTTATTCTATTCTAAAGCTGAAAAGTATTTTCTGCACATATCCAATGTTCCAGAGAACATTCGGGACACTTGCAGTGCTCCAACGAAACATTCATCAAACGGTAACAGTTATATCTGTTGATTTGGAGGTCTGCAAACAAAAATCAAAGAAAAACAACAACAAAACTTTCCTAAAGAGGGAAGGTAGGCAGGCAGTCTGTTTACAGTGGATTTTAAAAGGGGTGCGCCTTGCTCCTTAGTTTTCTTGTCATGTCATTTGCTGACTGTGGAGTCCACCTCCCTCTGTCGTCCCTCAAACAAACCCTTCCCCCTCACACACACTTACATGAAGATCTGAATCCGGTTTGTCCCGTTTTACATCACTTGTGAAAAGACGTCAAGTTAATGACCAACCACCTTGTTTATCTACAGTCTCAGGCACGATCAGTTGGATGGGGGAAGGGAGGGGGAGGAGGACAGGGGGTGGGAGGGAGGGAGGGGGGGTTTCTGTCATTTCATATGCTGGGTGAAAACCCGTATCCTGTCTGGACTGTGTTAGTGTCTTCTGCACTCTCTGAATGCGGATGCAATGGCACGAACACGCCTTCTCTGTCTGTCTGTCTGACTGTCGCACTCACACCCGCACATAATAACACACACACACACACACACACACACACGGACACAGACATAGACATACACACACACACACACACGCGCGCGCGCGCGCGCGCGCGCGCGCTCGCTCGCATATACACACATACACAGACAAACACACACGGACACAGACACAGACATACACAGACACACACTCACACACAGAGACAGACACAGCCACACACAAACACAGACACAGACACACGCACACACATATATATGTATATATATGTATATGTATATGTATATATATATATATATATATATATATATATATATATATATATATATATATATATATATATATACCCCTCCTCCCTTACCCTTGAGAAACGGGAAAAGACAGACTGACAGACAGAGGCAGAAGGAGACACCAGGCAGACAGACAGACAGGCAGGCAAAGTGGCTGTCAGACAGGTTTATTCAGACCGGCATTAATTAGTTTCATTCCCGATGACAATTCACCAGGCACTGTCATCTCTTCACACACACACACACACACACACACACACACACACAGTGCTCCCGCCCCCTTCCCACCCCCCTTATAACTGTCTCCCCATATACACATACGATAAGTCCCAAGAGATAAAAAAAAAAGAGATAATTGTTCATGATTTACATACCGACACCCACCCCCCCCACCCCCCCGGCCCCCTCGCTCCATCCCCCACTCCTCTTCACCCAACCTTCCATCAAGAGAACAATTTGACGTCAGTGCAACAGCTGCAGACCACAGAGAGAAAGAGGGAGAGAGAGAGACAGACAGACAGACAGCGACAGAGAGAAAAACACAGAGAGGCACAGAGACAGACAGACAGACAGACAGAGACAAAGAGACGAGGGACAGA
>NC_134878.1:10335639-10385639 GCF_041734735.1 Babylonia areolata | reverse complement strand
TATGGGAAATAATTATGAGTACGCTTTTACGGCCAACTGCACAAAATTCTACAGTCAGGTTTCGTAACAAGTTTACCCTTCAGTGACATTAAAATGATGTTTTTTACTTGTGTCACAAATTCTATTCCACGGTTCACTTTTCATCTCTTGACAACGGGCCAATGGTTCGAAACGTCGTGTCTCACTCCAAGAGGATTCATCTACCACCAAAAAGTTTGTTTTTTTATATATAAACTTTAGTTTTTTGTTCTGCAGAATACTGCAGTCAACTTTGTCTTCTTCTTCCCTCTATTCCACACATTATACTGTAATATGTTAGGTCCTGGCATCAAAAGCCTTTCATGAAATAAAAAATAAAAAAATAAAAAAGAGTATTCTTCTTCGTGCCTCTTCATTTTGACATATCACAGTCCTCTCTATAAACTTGATCAACAAGGGTTGCCCAGAGAGATAGACAGACAGAGATAGACGGTTCGACCGAGACACAGACTGACCGAGAGAGAGACAGACAGACCGAAAGAGAGACACTCGGAGGACATTGGTGGAAAAACGGACAGAAGACGGTCAAAGAACAGCAAAAGTACTCGACGCCTAACCATTGTGTTGAGTTCATGAGAACGTCATGCATCTGCTCCTCTTCTTTAAATATATATATGTTTTCATACACACACACACACACTCTCTCTCTCTCTCTCTCTCTCTCTCTCTCTCTCTCTCTTCGTGTCGTCCTGGGCACCGCTCCTTGCAGAAAGCACTGAGGTAAATACCAAGACCGGAAAAAAAATATATATATATCAACAATGGGCTCTTCATGTCTTGAAACTTGTATTCTTAAAATGCAGCAATTTTTCACTGCAAAAACAGCTTCTTCACCCATGCCTGAGGAAGCTGTTTTTACAGCGAATATTTACTGCTTTTTAAGAATACAATTAAGTTTTAAGACATGAAGAGAGCCTACTGTTGTTGATATTTATATTGATATATATATATATATATATATATATTACACACACACAGATATATATATATATATATATATCTTTACAGCTCCATAAAAAAATTTTAAAAAAACAAAAAAACTGAAACTGAAGCCGAGACACTCAGAAATTCACCATGTGGAAACCAGAGCGCCTTTCCAGTATCAGCATCAGTTGATGTGTACAGCAAAAAGCAGAAGAAAAAAAGAAAGAGAAAAAAAAAAGACAGAAAGGAAGGAAGGAAGAAAGAGAGAAAAAATGAAATACGAGATGAAAGAAAGAAAAAAAGGGGAAGGATTGAAGAAAGGGGAAAAAATAAAAACATAGTTGGAAGGGTGAAAAGGATGACTAAAAAGGAAAGCAAACAGACCGAGAAAGATGTGAGGAGCAAAAGTGGTTACAAGAAAATGAGAGGGAGACAGAGAGACACACAGACAGAGAGAGACAGAGACACAGAGAGAGAGAGAGGGAGAGAGATTGAGTGAGAGGGAGAAAGAGAGAGATAGAGGCAGAGACAGAGAGACAGAGACAGAGAGAGAGACACACATACAGACAGACAGAGAGACACAGAGAGAGAGAGAGAGACTGAGAGAGAGAAAGAGAGTGAGAGAGGACAAACCAGGACAACACACACACACACACACACACACACACACACACACACAAACAAACACACAGACACACACACACACACACGCACAACGACAATGACAACGACAACGACAACAACAAAAACACCCTCTATCAATCCTTTCAACACCACCGGAAACACAAAACAACACCTGCTCTAACGAGTTCCCGCACGCACACCGAATTCAAATTAAACCACCCTGCAGCCATGCAAATTTTATCATTTATTTATTTGGTAGGGCGAGGCGGGGGTTTGGGGGGGGGGCGGGGGGGGGGGGGAGAGGAAGACAGGGGGTAAACAATTGCCATCATTTGAGAGGGTGAGAAGAGGAAACCTTTTCCTCTACTCGGTTTTTAAAAACACAAACGAACAGACAAACCAACCAAAAACACGCACAAAAAAAGACGTATAATGTAAATTACCCCCTGTTGCCTTGTCTGACTCTCTCTCTCTCTCTGAGTGGCCAAAATGAAGCAGTTCTGTCGACAGGAGGTACCTGGGGCAATTGCGTGTCTGGAATGGAATGGATGTCCGCCTGCCTGCCTGCCTGCCTGTCTTTCTGTCTGCCTGTTTGTCTCTGTCTTGTATGGGGGAAAAGGGGGGGAACCGGAAATGAAAATAATGAGAATGGGCTTGCCTGAAAATGCCATTCGTTTTCTTTCCGAACGCCTATGCTCTCTCTCTCTCTCTCTCTCTCTCTCACACACACACACACACACACACACACACACACACGAATAAAAACAAATTAAAATCAAATACATATTTCTTATTCCCTCCCTCCCTCTACCAATCACCCCTTTTCCTTCCTTTCCTCCCTCCATCAGTCCCACACCCATCTCTGTCTGTCTGTGTCTGCCTTTGTTTCTCTGTCTCTCTCGAACTGAACATAAAATAAATACGTCTTTCTTATTCTCAGTCTGCCTTTGTATCTCTGTCTCTGTCTCTCTCAAACTGAATAAAATAAATAAATACGTATAATTTCTTATTCTTACCTTCTACTCCCCCACCCTTCTTTCCTTCCCTCCCTCCCCCAGTGCCCCTGCCTGCCTGTCTCTCTGTCTCTTTTGCTCTCTCTCCTCACCCCAAGTAGCAGTGTACATGCTTGTAAACCTCCTCGTGCCAACCTTGTATATTATGTTATGTTATGTTCTTGATTTAAGCCCCTTTGGCAAAAGACATTTTATAGCTATTGATAGGAACTCACTTACAGCATAGTCTTTCGTGAATGACTATGACTCTAAAACCAGGAGGCAAGATCGTAACTGGCTCCTTAGTGCTGATGCTGCAGCCTTGGGGGCTAGTTGGCCTTTGGGGACCATCCCAGCGCCGACTGTCCTAAATCCCTCTTGGCCGAGAGACCTACGTGGGGATGTCAGTTTGGCAAGACACTCTCCGCTATATTCAAATTCTCGCCCAGACAGTTGGGATAGCAGTTGCCTCCTCTGCTGTTCTGATGGTCATAGTCGGACACGAATGGCTATCACATAGTTAATTTACAATATTATATAAAAAGAAGAAAAAATTAGTGTCGGTTTCTCTCTTCAGACGGCTTCAAACAAGATTTGCTTTATTTTCGCTGGATTCATTGTTTGTTCATTCCTCATCAGTCAATGAGTCTGTTGTCTCTTCTCCCCCTCAGTTTCTCATTTCTTCACCCTCGTTGTCTTCCTCTTCTTCGTCATCTTCTTTTTCTCAGTGTTTTTTTTTTCTTTTTTGTCCTGTTCCCCCTCTTCTTTTCTTTTTCATCCTACCTCCTCTCACCCTCATGCCCTTTTTAGCTTTCTTCTTCTCCCTGTATTGCTCCTAAGCCATTCTTTTTCTCTTGAAATTAATAAACAATGAGGCTAGGAGATCAAATGATTAACACATAGTAAAGAGTGGTCACTCTCTCCATACACAAGGTACACAACTTCAAGTCAGTGCTGCTTACGCTACCGATTCAGCTAGCACACGGGTAAATAAAAGGTACATTGGAACAAACCCAGACACTTCCTCAAAAAAAGGGAAGCGCCGGGCCTGTCCTTATGCCGATCATGCTTTGGGCTTATGTAACCCTCTTCGCTCCGTCTGGAGCATCAGGCGCCAACAACCCTTCTCCAGCCATTTCAGTCCTGGGCGAGCCAGCTGATTTCGTTCCAGGTCTTGCCTTCTGTTGTCATCTTACTCCTCCTCCTCACTTTTTTTTTCTCCATGTCCTCAGTGGTCTGCCTCTCTTTTCTTTCCCCTGGCGGTGCCCCATCTGATGGGAGCCGTAAGGATGTCTGGTTCTGTTCATCCTCAACCCCCGAAAATGGAGTATGGTTGTCTACATGGCGGAGTAAAAACGGTCATACACGTAAAAGTCCACTCGTGTACATACGAGTGAACATGGGAGTTGCAGCCCACGAACGAAGAAGAAGAAGAAGTTCATACTCAGGACGTGGCCCAGCCACCCCGAAAGTCTTCTTCATAAGAACTCTCGACTCATTTTGATAAGATAAAACGAAAGAAAAGAAGAAGAAAAAAAACGACCCCCCCCCACCCCCACCCCCCTAAAATAAATCACACTTTCTGAGCAGAAAAGTGTTGAATTTAGAATTTTGATACACTTGTATTTCATCTGCACAAATCATTCAGGCTAGTTGCCAACGGAAGTAAATTAAGAAGTCTGATGATGTGCTTGTGTTTCGAAAGTGCATCATTCAGCAAAATGCTTGTCGACAGACTTGTAACAGGCTCGGATTCTGCTTGCCTGTATCTAGATGTTTGTTGTAGAAGTTATCTTGTTGGCATTGTACTATGTATGTTCCTGTGTCAGAATTCCTAACGTCTTAGTAGCGTTTTGAGTTATCGATTTTGAAACAATTGCTTAATTTTTCGATTTCCCTTGAATGCCCTTCGAACAAAATTTTGCAAACAACATACAGTGTTTATGCGGAAAAGAAGTTAATGTCTATCACATATTTGTACAGTTACCAAGAACAATCCAATTAGTCTATAAAAAAAATTTTAAATGCTTCTGACCAGTATCCACCAAACACGCAAACATGTGTCCATAGAAGATCAATTCCATTCGGAAATATCTGTCCACCGACGCAACATCTAGACTTGTCGTTTCTCTCATTCTCTCTCGCCTTGACTACTGTAACCCCCTATTGTCTGGTTTGCCTGCTTCATCCATTTAGTCCCTTCGGCGCATACAAAACTCTGCTGCCCGACTCGTCCTTTGAAAGAAAAGATCTGAGCACATCACTCCTCTTTTGTAATATCTCCATTGGCTCCCTGTCTCACACAGAATAAAGTATGAGATCAGCACTCTATGTTATAAATGTATTCACAAATCTGCCCCTTCCTATCTTTGTGGCTGCCTTCACCTCTACACTCCATCTCGCTCACCACGATCGGCTTCGGATTCACTATGTTTACGCATACCCAGATTCAAACACTCCACTTTTGGGCGCCGTTCTTTCTCTGTCTCTGGACCTTGCATTTGGAATGAACTTCCTCTTTCGCTTGGTCAGGTCTCCGCACTCACCTCATTCAAGTCTGGCCTTAAATCCCACCTCTTCACAATATAACCTTCCTCTCCTGACTCTTCGTTGTCTTCAGTTTCTTCAGTTTTGAGTGTGAATGACTGGTGTGAAAGCACTTAGATTTGTCTCTGCACAAGATTCAGCGCAATATCAATACTATCATCATTATTTTATTATTAATCATTTATCAGTTATACTTCACTCTCAGTGCTTCGTTGTTCCCCCTTTTCACATCTCTGTCTTTCTATCGCTTTACAAGTCTCAAGCATTCCAACACCTCTTCCCATCGCCCCCCCCCTCCCCTCCCACGCCCCCCGTTCACCCCCTATGCGCACGCACACACATACACACAAAGTTTGTTTGTTTGTTTTCGTTTAATACCACCGAACAGTAAAAAGAAGTTAAAGTAAAGAAAGAAAGAAAGGAAGAAGAACAATTGTCCATGTCCGTGGTGCGTGCTGTTCCTGTTCATTCGAATCAGGATCTCTCCTAGACACGTGCTCGTTCCTTTCTTTCCCCGTCTTAAATAAAAGAAGAAAAAAAGAAAGAAGAAGAAAAAAAGGATAGATCACCGTGTCCTACTGGCTTGTCTGTCTCTCTGTGCTATGTGTGTGTGTGTGTGTGTGTGTGTGTGTGTGTATGTGTGTGTCCCCCATGACTCAGCCCCTCACAATAAATTCAGGGACATTCGGCACATTGTAAACACTCACTGCATTGTAAACACCTTTTCTTCCCCTTTTTTTCTTCTCCCGTTTCTTTGTTAACTTTTCCTATCCCTTTTTTTCTTTTTCCTGTTCTTTTTTCTGGTGCTGGGTTGTGAGAGAGGGTTGAAGCAGACAGGGCGTTGTAAAAAACTGAGTAAGGTGGGTGAGTGATGAGAGGGGTACGGGTGGGACGCTCACTTGTGACAAAAACAACCCTTTCTCTTTCTCGCTTTCTCTCTGTCTCTCTTTCTCTGTCTGTCGGTCTGCCTGTCTGCGTGTCTCTCTCTCTTTCTGTGTGTCTCCCTTCTCCTCACATCTTGCCCCTAACACTGTCTGTTTCCCAGAATTTCTCCACCCTCCTCCCTCTGTCTCTATTCTTTATTGCTAACCTGGCCCACCCTAAAGATAGATAGAGATTGTGTGTGTGTGTGTGTGTGTGTGTGTGTGTGTGTGTGTGTGTGTGCGCGCGCGCGCGCGCGCGCGCTCGTGTGCACAGATCTGTTATCTAATCTTTGTCAGATGTAGCCTCATACGTTTCAGTAAACAAGATAAGGCTTTCATTGTTCAGTGTCAATAAAAACTGTAACGGACGTGTAGTTAGTATCTTGGTGCACAATTTCGTGGCAGACATGCGGTATACACTAAACACGCTGACTACATTAAACAATGACATTGGGAGCGCGCGCGCACGCACTGACACACACATACTGGAGCGCACAGACATGCGAGCGTGCACTCCCATCTCCCCGCCCATTCTCTCACACAGGTTTAAATACACACACACACACACACACACACACACCAATGATGCGGAGACAACCAGGACAGCTCACCAAAAATTTAATGGAGGGAGATGAAGGGGGTGGGAAGCAGGAGATGGGGGATGGGGGAGGGGGGGCCGTGGGGGGGGGGGGCATTCTGAGTATGATTCAAACATCAGGGGAGTGTTTCTGTGTGTGGTCAGAAGTACTCCCTTGGAGAAGAGCTGTGACGTGCACTAAAGTACTCCGGGGAGTATTACTGTGGGGGAATACAGAATATACAATACTTTATTCCGGGGAGTATTACTGTGGAGGAATACAGAATATACAATACTTTATTCCGGGGAGTATTACTGTGGGGGAATACAGAATATACAATACTTTATTCCGGGGAGTATTTCTGTGGGGGAATACAGAATATACAATACTTTATTCCGGGGAGTATTACTGTGGGGGAATACAGAATATACAATACTTTATTACGGGGAGTATTACAGTGGGGGAATACAGAATATACAATACTTTATTCCGGGGAGTATTTCTGTTGGGGAATACAGAATATACAATACTTTATTCCGGGGAGTATTACTGTGGGGGAATACAGAATATACAATACTTTATTCCGGGGAGTATTTCTGTGGGGGGAATACAGAATATACAATACTTTATTATCTCCAAAGAGAAATTACTTTATGTGTCAAACACTAAAACAACACACGAAAACCACAGTCACTCCATGACATAAAAACTTGAATACCGTATTGATTTAAAGTAAATCCCAATATACAATGATCACAATCGCACTGACACGCAATAATCACAATCTAGACAGACAACATATTAAGACGTTGATTTAGAGTAAACCACACATGCAATAATCACAGTTTAAGGCATAATCGTTCTTGTTCTTGTTGCTTTTTATCCAGCCGACCGCACACGGCCATATCAGGGCAATACAATACAATACACACAATACACAAATTTTATTGTCTATACTTTGGTACAGAGATTTTCTTTTTGGCAGCAGCACATGTCCAACATAAGAAGAAAACAACAAACGAATAAAATGAATAGACAATAAAAAGATAAATTAAATGGCACCAAATGGAGATAGCTATATACAAATATACAGATTACTGAAATTTATAGGTTAAAGTTAAAGGCATAAAAGATCACACTACAATCAATCGTCATAGGGGAAGGGGGCCTCATTTTATGACCTTACCACCACCGCCCACCCCCAACCTCCCCCACCCCTTCCCACCTTTGATTAAAAAAAAAAAAAAAAAAAAAAAGCAAGCAAACAAACAACACACATTTTTCAAGTGCACAGTGGCCTTCGTGGCTTAGCAGTCCGTGCATAGCACCAACAGCGCATATGGATGAGGCTGTGACCGACGACACCTTGAGAAAAGTGGCGCTGCATTGCGTGGGTTTCCCGCTGCACTTAACTGTTGGCTTTGCCAATCCTGTTCACAAACAAAGGTCTGTCCTAGGGGAGGACTGAAGTCCTGCTAAATGTAAATGTCAGTCACGATAAATTTGAATGAGTCGGCAACGTCTGGGGCTGTCGCGTCTACGTCTCTCTCTCTCTCCTCTCTCTGTCTCTCTCTCTCACCCTCCATCCCCCACTCTGGTCTGTAGTGCGGTGTATCTTGTGTGTGTTTGTTTCAATCATTTTGTTCATTTTTTCCAATGCATTTTACTAACACAATGCTTGTACCTGTATGCCGTGTGTGTGTGTGTGTGTGTGTGTGTGTGTGTGTGTGTGTGTGTGTGTGTGTGTGTGTTGTTGTTGTCGTTGTTGTTGTTTTTAAATATTTTTTCAATTTTTGTTCTCCTCTGTTACGTATCTCTACTAACACCATGCTTTCATTTTATTTAGTATTGTGTAGTGTAGACCCTATTCAGGGCGGGGACTGGATGTAAAAAAGCACAGCAGTGCTTATCTATTATCCTCGAAAAAAAGAATTTGTCTTGTCTTGTCTCTCTCTCTCTTTCTCTCTTTTTCTCTCTCTGTCTCTTTCTCTCTTTCTGTAGGTGGGTTGGTAGGTGGTAGGGGTGTGAGTGTGTGTGTGTGTGTGTGTGTGTGTGTGTGTGTGTGTGTGTGCGCGCGCGCGCGCACGCGCGTGAGTGTGTATACATGCGTTTGCGCTTGCACACTTCTCCTTGAGTCATTCTGTCTGTATCCATGTCAAAAGATTCGGACCTGATGTTTCAGAAATGACTGAGCGCCCTTTCCGTTACAAAACACGAAATGACGCCATCCGACTTAATAGTTCATACTTTGTGAACAACTCGGCAACAAGAAAGGAGAGAGAGAGAGAGAAAAAAAAAAAAGGGGGGGGGGGGAAGGAATGAAGTGCAGTACATTTCGCTCTGATCTGAGCTATCCTCATCTACACGGTTTAATTAACAGCACGTATTTTATAACGCCCTCGGTTTAGACTGATGCGATGTTATTTCAATCAACTGCCTTCCAGTTCTACGTTTCTTTCATTTTACATGGGTGTACCCCCATGTTGACAACAGCACGAAAGTCCGGATTCACCCAACTGGCTCAGAAGGACAACGCCAAACCGATTCCTAATGTGTCGAAGATTCATAGCAAGGTCATCCTTTTTGTCCACTTTTTGGGGGAGTATGCAGGATACGATAACAATCCATACACATGGAAGCGTAACTTTCAGTTCAACGAGTCAAACGAAACACGATTAAAACTACATCCAAAATTAATTAAAACAAAGTATGATATAATATAATACAATATAAAACAATGCAACAAAACATAACAAAACAATATGATAACATATTACAATATAATATAATAGTAAATAAAACTTGTATGGATGTTCGAGATGTAAGGGCAGTTTACACACTCCCTTCCCACTTAAAACAAAAAACTATTTAAGGTGCTTGTTTCAAAAACGGTGTGATCAAGCTGTGATCTGTCCGAATGAGTGAAGACACTCTCTCCAGCTTGGTGATGGATGATGTGACTGAGCTGTTTCTAACAAAACTGATGGATAGGTGTCTGGGTTCACTGTGAAGGGGAAGCACATGTACGTGAACGAATAAATTATCCTTCCTCCCTAACCCCCTCCACTCAAATCCCCCCCCCCCCTTATTACCGCCCCACCCCACCCCCCTGTCTTTCCCCCTCCCAGCATATCACGTGTTCCTGTCCCATCTCGTTATACCGGTGATCTGACAGCAGTGATCAGCTCAGTCAAGCGGCAACAACCGAAACATAGAAATAAATATGATCCCACAGTCTGCCTTGTCTGGTGCACAACGGTGGCCTTGTGGTAACGCTACTGCTGCTATTGCTATTGCTGCTGCTGCTGTTACTACTGCTCATACTGCTGCTGTTGCTACTACTTCTACTACTGCTGTAGCTACTTCTGTTGCTGTTGCCAATTGTGCCAACATTCTTGCTGCTGCTGCTGCTGTCACTGCCAGTATTGCTGCCGTTATTGCTACAATGGCTGCTGCTCAGTGCTGCCACTACCACACACTGACTGCTGCAGAAAAATAAACAGCAAAAGAAAGATGAAAGTGGCACTGCACGTTGGCGACGCGCTCTCCGAAGGAGAACGGCCAAGATTTATCTCTGTAAGAGTGAGACACAGACAGACAGACAGAGAGAGACAGAGAGAGAGAGAGAGAGAGAGACAGAGACAGAGAGAGATCCGTTGAGACCAGGAACTGATACAATCCAATACAAACTACACAACAGAAAATTCACAATACAAAAAGGAAAGGGCTACACTACAGTAGAGTACAGTACAGTACAGTACAGCAAAGTACAATACCATACCACGAAATACAATGCAATACAAAACAATACGTTATGATACACTGCTTTAAACACCACCACAACCACAACCACCGTTCTTTTCAAGTGGTTGTTCTCCAAACTGAAAACGTATCTTCAGCAAAGTAATAAACGTAGCAAAGTAATAAACGTAGCAAAGCGATTAACGTAGCAAGGTAATAAACATAGCAAATTAATTAACATAGCAAATTAATAAACGTAGCAAACGTGACAATATCAATGGTACACCAAACAATGAACAAAATCGTCGGCTGTTTAGTTAGTTAGTTTGCTTGTTCGTTCGTTCGTATGTTGCTGTTGTTGTCAGAAACACAAACAGAAAAAAAATCCCGGTATAGAATCCAAGTGATACGAAGCAGGCCAACATCAATAACCACACAATCATAAAATGTCAGCACAAATATTAATATCAAGGCCACTTCCAATCAACACCGGAATACACTCAACGCACAGCTATCAGTCTGTCACAAAGTGGGTCAAGAACCTGCGTCGATGAGATTTTTTTTCTTTCTTTCTTTCTTTTCTTCTTTTTTTTTTTTTTTTTTTTTTCTTTTTTATTTAGGAAACTGAAACTAACCTACTGACCAGTCACACAGGCAACACCGCAGAGTCTATGACCGCAAACTGTACAGTGATGAGGTGGGTCAGCGGTAAACGTGTCAGCCTAGGAAGCGAGAGAACCTGAGTGAACGGATTCGAATTCCCGGAAGATTAACAGAGAACTGTTCTGGCTCTGAGGGGGAGGGGGAGGGGGGGCTGGGGGGGGGGGGAGACACAGAGAGAGAGACAGAGGGGGAGATAGAGACAAAGAGGCAGATGGAGCAAGAATGAGGGGAAAAGAGAGGGAGAGAGGGAGAAAGAGAAGGACAGACAGACAGGCAGACAGACAGACAGATTGTCAGAAGACAATACACCAGGTAGAAGACAGACATCAGACACACACAAAGAGAAACAAAAAAAGTGAAAGGGGTGGGCAAGGGAGAAAAGCAAAAAAAGCATAAAGATGAAAAGAGACGAGGAAAAAGAACACACACACACACACAGTCATACACATACACACACACACACACACACCATCACAGACACACACACACACACACCATCACACACATACACACACACACCATCACACACACACACACACACACACACACACACACACACACACACACACCAACACCACCATGACACAGTGTACCTCTCACTCCTCACGTGCAGCCCGTCCACAGTCTCGGGGAAAGTTGTCACGTGCTCCTCCACCGTCACCAGCACGTCACTGTAGAGCTCCCGGTACTCCACCGCGCTCCTCCCGAAGTTGTGGTAGTAGTAGTACTCCTTCCCGTACCCCTCCCCTCCCCCGTCCTCCTCCTCCTCTTCCCCCCTGCCGTACTCCTCCTTCAACCGTCGTCGCTGTGCCTCCTCCTCCTCCTCGTCCTCTTCCTCTTCCTCCCCACCTCCTCTTCCCAACAGCGCCACTTTCTCCGACCTGTCAGAGGACGAAGAAGATGAAGAAGACGACCTGAACTGGCCGCTGCTGCCACCTCCGCCGCCGAAGCGCAAGGCTCTTTTGGCCCTGAAGCCGCCGTCGTTGTTGTTGTCGTTGTGGAGGAGGTGTCTGCCTTCCTTGGCCGCCCGGAACTGGTGGCTACCCCCTCCTCCTCCTTCTCCCCCGCGCTCCTCGATCAGACGGACGCTGGTGGAGTCGCTGATGCGGACCCGCTTCTTACCGCCGCTTGCACTTCCGGTTCCGGTTCCGCATCCAGTTCCGGTTCCGCCGCCTGGGGTCAATACTAAGGGGTCGTGGAGGGAGGAGGAGGGGGAGGGGCTGCCGGGGTCCGGGGTGGTGGTGGAGGTGGAGGAGGGGGTGTTGGCGTCCGGGATGGGGGAGTAAGGTGGGGAGTGTGAGGAAGAGGCGAGGAGGGAGAAGTTGAGGAAGGTGGTGCTGCTGCCGTCATGGTGGGGGTCCTGGCTGGGGGTGGTAGGGTTGGTGGGGATGGGGGTGGTGGTGGTGGTGGGAGGCGACCCGCTCACTGCCATGGCTGGAGGAGGAGGAGGGGTAGGGGTGGCTAACATGTGTGGGTGGGGGTGTGCGTTGGGGGTAGGGAAGAGGGATAGGGGGTGGGGTGGGAGCTTCACCACTGACTACCACCAGCACCCACCCACCTCACCACCAAGATGGCACAGCGTTTGGTTTGTTTGCGCTGTCGCTGAAGCCACGAACCAAGCAACCAACCAACCACTCGGTTGATTTCCTCCACTGTCAACGCGCTGTCTCTGTGTTTCGGGAGACACACTCACATGCACTGCACCCCTCTATACTGTTTCCAGGTTTGGTTTCACTGAAATATTGGGGCAGTAAGTAGTGTCGGATGCTTGTTGGAGGAGACTTTTTGTCTTTGTTTTCATACTCCCGGATATTCTTCTGGACTTGAACTCTTTTCAACTGAACTGCACGTGGACTTAATAATTCTGTTGATAGAAGAAATCAAAAGCTCACATTGCAAAGCGGCCGGCTTACAGACAGTTTACCATCCTATTTTTGTCGAAAGTGGAGAACAGGTAGCGTTTTATGCTTCTGAAAATAAAATAAAAATGACGGTTGTTCACCGCAATTCCGTCCGAGCTGTTGCACACATACACACACACACATACAAACACTCGAACACTCGCCAAACCAGCTGGAAAGTCGAAACAGAAAGACAAAGCCACCGCGCGTTTTTAGGGACACATTAAAAACAACAATAAAGTATTATCATACAATTACTCAGTACTAATAGTTCCTCCCCACCCAGCGAATAGCGCAGGGTTTTCTTTTGTCCCCCGAGTTAGTCGTTTGACACAGTCCGCTTCAAAACCATGGTCAGCTACATCGCGCAACACTCTGATTCGTCAAAGTTCAACGAAACTGTAGATCCGTATGGAACTGTTCAGACCAGAGGACACACTGAAAACAGCCATACGAACAAAAAGAATACGTTGCCACAGCAATTTTTGTCCTCCAGTGTCCAGCAATAACAGTCATGGTCAAGCCGCAAAATAAAAAAGCAATCAAGACCGCTGCGGGGAGAGATGATTGATGCAGAGACAGTAATGATAATCTTCCACACGAAACAGTGTTCTGTCTGTAGCAAAGACCTAGCTGTTAATCAGCACTGAGTTTCATTTTGTGTTTTTTTTTTTTTTTGTTTTTCTTTCGGTACGAATGGCATGTGGATACATTAACAATCTGTCACACCCAAAAGTGCTGACTTTGATTAAAAGAACAGGCTGTTCGCAAACTTGTTTTTTTGTTTTGGTTTTGTTTTTGTTTTTGTTGTTTTCTAGTTTTCAACAACAAAAACAAAAATGCTGACTGCAGTAAAGGATCAAGCTGCTCCCAGTTCCGTTTTGATATGTATTTGTTTTTATCTTTCGAAAAAACGCTGACTCAGGATTCAAAACAGGTGGGGAGGCGGGTCTCGGTGTGCCGGCAGGTCACGCACCTTGTAACCAGCCACCTACCTTCAGAACAGTCACGTCTCTTCAAAACAGTCACGTACAGGTCTTCAAAAACGTCACGTCCCTTCAAAACAGTCATATACCTTCAGAACAGTCACATACCTTCAAAAGAGTCATGTACATGTCTTCAAAAACGTCACCTACCTTCAAAACAGTCATATACCTCCAAAACAGTTGCGTAAAGGTCTTCAAAAACGTCGCCTACCTTCCGAAAAAGACGTCTTTCAAAACTATCACCTACCTTCAAAACAGTCATACACCTTCAAAACAGTCATATACCTTCAAAACAGTCACGTCCCTTCAAAACAATCACCTACATTCAAAACAGTCATACACCTTCAAAACAGTCATATACCTTCAAAACACTCACGTTACTTCAAAACAGTCACCTACCCTCAAAACAGTCACGTCCCTTCAAAACAGTCCCTTCAAAATAGTCACGTACAGGTCTTCGAAAACATCACCTACCTTCCAAACTGTCACGTCCCTTCAAAACAGTCACCTACCTTCAAAACAGTTCCTTGAAAACAGTCACCCACCTACCTTCAAAACAGTCACCAATCTTCAAAACAGTCACCAACCTTCAAAACAATCACCTACGTCCCTTCAAAACAGTCACCAACCTTCAAAACAGTCATATACTTTCAAAACAGACAACTACCTTCAAAACAGTCCCTTCAAAACAGTCACGTCCCTTCAAAACAGTCACCTACCTTCAAAACAGTCACGTACATGTCTTCCAAAACGTCACCTACCTTCAAAACGGTCACCAACCTTCATAACAGTCATATACCTTCAAAACAGACAACTACCTTCAAAACAGTCCTTTCAAAACAGTCACCTACTTTCAAAACAGTCATATACCTTCAAAAAAGACAACTACCTTCAAAACAGTCCCTTCAAAACAGTCACGTACATTCAAAACAGTCACGTTCCTTCAAAACAGTCCCTTCAAAACAGTCACGTTCCTTCAAAACAGTCCCTTCAAAACAGTCACGTTCCTTCAAAACAGTCCCTTCAAAACAGTCACGTTCCTTCAAAACAGTCACATCCCTTCAAAACAGTCACGTTCCTTCAAAACAGTCACCAACCTTCAAAACAGTCACATCCCTTCAAAACAGTCACGTACAGGTCTTCGAAAACGTCACCTTCCTTCCAAACTGTCACGTCCCTTCAAAACAGTCACCTACCTTCAAAACAGTTCCTTGAAAACAGTCACCCACCTACCTTCAAAACAGTCACCAATCTTCAAAACAGTCACCAACCTTCAAAACAATCACCTACGTCCCTTCAAAACAGTCACCAACCTTCAAAACAGTCATATACTTTCAAAACAGACAACTACCTTCAAAACAGTCCCTTCAAAACAGTCACGTCCCTTCAAAACAGTCACCTACCTTCAAAACAGTCACGTACATGTCTTCCAAAACGTCACCTACCTTCAAAACTGTCACCAACCTTCATAACAGTCATATACCTTCAAAACAGACAACTACCTTCAAAACAGTCCTTTCAAAACAGTCACCTACTCTCAAAACAGTCATATACCTTCAAAAAAGACAACTACCTTCAAAACAGACAACTACCTTCAAATCAGTCCCTTCAAAACAGTCACGTACATTCAAAACAGTCATGTTCCTTCAAAACAGTCCCTTCAAAACAGTCACGTTCCTTCAAAACAGTCCCTTCAAAACAGTCACGTTCCTTCAAAACAGTCCCTTCAAAACAGTCACGTCCATTCAAAACAGTCACGTTCCTTCAAAACAGTCACATCCCTTCAAAACAGTCACGTTCCTTCAAAACAGTCACCAACCTTCAAAACAGTCACATCCCTTCAAAACAGTCACGTACAGGTCTTCGAAAACGTCACCTTCCTTCCAAACTGTCACGTCCCTTCAAAACAGTCACCTACCTTCAAAACAGTCACCTACCTACCTTCAAAACAATCACCTACCTACCTTCAAAACAGTCACCTACCTACCTTCAAAACAGTCACCAACCTTCAAAACTGTTCCTTCAAAACAGTCACCTACATACCTTCAAAACAGTCACCAACCTTCAAAACTGTCACCTACGTCCCTTCAAAACAGTCATATACCTTCAAAAGAGACAACTACCTTCAAAACGGTCCCGTCAAAACAGTCACGTCCCTTCAAAACAGTCATATACCTTCAAAACAGTCACGTACATGTCTTTCAAAAGTCACCTACCTTCAAAACAGTCACGTACATGTCTTTAAAAACGTCACCTACCTTCAAAACAGTCCCTTCAAAACAGTCACCTACCTTCAAAACAGTCCCTTCAAAACAGTCAACTACCTTCAAAACAGTCCCTTCAAAACAGTCACCTACCTTCAAAACAGTCACGTCCATTCCAAACACAGTCGTGGTGGCTCCCTAATCTCGTTGAAAGTGAAAGTCGCTCACAACAACACTGCTCAGTGTCAGTTTAAATGGGTGTCAAAGCTGACCCATATGCGCTACGTCCATGACCAGATCCACATGCCTGCACCACAGTCAGTCGCACAGCGGCGGCAACCAGAGACGCGTGGATGCACTGCGTGAATTATTAAAGCCAGCCTGACATTTCGCCACACCAAAATAAAACACCTAGCTATCGGTTCACACAACACACCGGTGTTGTGTGTAGTATGCACACTGTTCACACCTGCCGACAGCGATACATTCCTTGTCAGATTTACACCGGTGTCAGGTTCAGTTTTCAAGGAGGTGTCAAAACTAGCAGAACGGCTTATCCATACACGCTACACCACACACACACGCACACGGTGGTTTGTAGGGGGGGGGAGAGACAGATGGGGGGTGGAGGGGTGTTGAGGGGGTGCAGGTTAGGAGAACTCTCAATCAACTGTCATATTATGTTTCCTCCCTCCTCCATCTTCCTTCCACCCATAGTACTTCCCCCCTACCTCCTGCCTCTCCTTCCTCAGGTCTGCTAAACGACGACGACAATAACGGGGTGAGTCACTGTCCTGGATAAGTCACTGTCCTCACTCCTGGGTAAGTCACTGTCCTGGATAAGTCACTGTCCTCACTCCTGTGTAAGTCACTGTCCTGGATAAGTCACTGTCCTCACTCCTGGGTAAGTCACTGTCCTGGATAAGTCACTGTCCTCACTCCTGTGTAAGTCACTGTCCTGGATAAGTCACTGTCCTCGCTCCTGTGTAAGTCACTGCCCTGGATAAGTCACTGTCCTCGCTCCTGGGTAAGTCACTGTCCTGGATAAGTCACTGTCCTCACTCCTGGGTAAGTCACTGTCCTGGATAAGTCACTGTCCTCACTCCTGTGTAAGTCACTGTCCTGGATAAGTCACTGTCCTCACTCCTGGGTAAGTCACTGTCCTGGATAAGTCACTGTCCTCACTCCTGGATAAGTCACTGTCCTCACTCCTGGGTAAGTCACTGTCCTGGATAAGTCACTGTCCTCACTCCTGGGTAAGTCACTGTCCTGGATAAGCCACTGTCTTGGATAAGTCACTGACCTCACTCTGGATAAGTCATTGTCCTGGATAAGTCACTGTCCTTCCTGGATAAGTCACTGTCCTCACTCCTGTGTAAGTCACTGTCCTGGATAAGTCACTTTCCTGGATAAGTCACTGTCCTCACTCCTGTGTAAGTCACTGTCCTGGATAAGTCACTGTCCTCACTCCTGTGTAAGTCACTGTCCTCGCTCCTGGGTAAGTCAATGTCCTGGATAAGTCACTGTCCTCACTCCTGTGTAAGTCACTGTCCTGGATAAGTCACTGACCTCACTCCTGGATAACTCACTGTCCTGGATAAGTCACTGGGATAAGTCACTGTACCGGATAAGTCACTGACCTGGATAAGTCGCTGTGATAAGTCACTGTACCGGATAAGTCACTGGGATAAGTCACTGTACCGGATAAGTCACTGTCCTCAATAACGACGAAGAGTTTGCCGGTTCCACAACGGTCACAACTGACTGCAGTCCCGAAAAGACGCGCTTTGGTAGTAGAAACATCTAATCAGTGGAGTGATGGCCTACAGGTAACGCGTCCGCGTGGGAAGCGAGACAATCAGCCGCCGATATTTTTCCACCCTCCACAAGACCTTGAGTGGTGGTCTGGACGCTAGTCATTCGGATGAGACGATAATCCGAGGTCCCGTGTGCTTGCATGCACTTAGCGCACGTAAAAGAACTCACGGCAACAAAAGGGTTGTTCCTGGCAAAATTCTGTGGAAAAATCCACTTCGATAGGAAAATCAAATAAAACTGCACGGAGGAAAAAAAAAAAAAAAGTGGGTGGCGCTGTAGTGTAGCGACGCGCTCTCCCTGGGAAGAGCAGCCCGAATTTCACACAGAGAAATCTATTGTGATAAAAAGAAATACAAATACAAATACAAAACTGTCACATGTCTCGTCCGTCCTTCCTTCCTTCCTACCACCCGTTATTCTTCCCCTTTTTCTCCTTCTTCTTCGTCTCCCTCAGATAAACCATTGTCCTCCTCAGCAGCGGAGAGGATGTTCCATTCCACAAACCTAACAGACCCCGAAAAGATGCAC
This sequence comes from Babylonia areolata, assembly GCF_041734735.1. NCBI lineage: Eukaryota > Metazoa > Mollusca > Gastropoda > Neogastropoda > Buccinidae > Babylonia > Babylonia areolata. Next base: position 10,367,171 of record NC_134878.1, on the reverse strand, counting down.
TGACAGAAAGAGAAATAATCGCGTTGTCCACACTCAGTCAAGTCACTCACCGAAAAACTGTTCAGCCTACAGTTCAAAGCCGAAGTCTGTACAGTCATACAGACAAACGGTAGGCTACACGACAGGGCCGTGGCATGTGCACAGAAAGCGGCCCGCCAGCAGTTTTCACGGGGAAATGGTTTGTGGTGCACACACCACCCACACACGCACACACACACACACACACACACACACAGCGCTTATGTTGTGGATCCGTATTGCGCTTACCTGGCCCTCCCGTAATTGGGACTTCATACTGCAGAAAGTGTGTGTGCGCGCGCGCGTACACGCACAGACAGAGAGAGAGAGAGAGAGAGAGAGAGAGAGCACGCACACACATACAGAGAGAATGAGAGACATAAACAAAAAGGGCACACACACACACACACACACACACACACACACACACACACACACACACACAGCGAGTACCTACACACGTATACGTCAAGTCCCGTCATGTCTGATCTTGAATGCACCCTTTACTTGCACATTGCCCACCCCCATCCACACCACCCCGATTCAACCTTCTCTCTCCATCAATCTCCCTTTCTCCGCCGTCTATTTTCACACCTCTCACCGCCTCTCTCTCCATCTCTCTCTGTCTCCCTCTGTCTTACCTATTTTCACACCTCACTACCCCTCTCACTCACTCACTCTCTCTCAATCTCCCCTGCCTATTTTCACACATCTCTCACTCACTCTCTCTCTCTCTCTCTCTCTCTCTCGCTCTCTCACCTGCAACAAAAGGTGTGTGCACTCTTTCCGGAGGCCACTGCACTACCAGAGCTTGGCGCGTGAAACCTCAACCCCCAACCATCCGCACACACACACACACACACACACACGCAGGGAACACACACCTCTTTCACCACCCCTCCCCCTGTCAAAACCTGAGCCGCTAACGGAGCAGGTAACAAAAGGTGAAGTTTATACCACCGTGCGTACATTGCATGCACATTCTGCACTGCCAGTGACTGTCCTATTTCCGAGGGGCTATCAATCAGCCTGCCTTAAATCCGGCTAACAATAGCACACTTATAATCTCTCTCTCTCTCTCTCTCTCTCTCTCTCTCTCTCTCTCTCTCCCGTAACACCTGAACGCGTGCGTGTATACACCATGGTTTGATTTGCAAAAAGAAAATGAAACAATTATACACTTAAGTATAAAAAGTAACGTTGTTGTGGAAAAATTAACGGACTGAAAACTAAAACAACAAAAACAGGCAATGGCAACCACATTTAATTCCGGTGTAAAAAAAAAAAAGAAAAAAAGGTCTATTTCCTCCCAAACGTTAATATTTTTTTTCTGATCATGTGTGTGTCCTTACTTTAGAAGGTGTGTTTGTCCCACACACACAAAGAAAGAGAGAGAAATGATAACATTACCCCCCCCACACACACACACACACACACACACACACACACGGAACTGCGCCTCAAAGCTTCACCCCCCAAAAAACACACACAAACATCCTTCCTCTCTCCCCTCATTTATCACGTCTACCCCCCTCCCCCCCCACCCCCCCTCCAATTCTCCCCTCACCACCCCTCTCCCCCTTCTCTTAAACACTCACACCTTTCGACTGACACAGTGACAAGGTCAGTTCTAAAATCACATGTATACACCAACACTCGAAAACTGATATCGACCCGTTCTAAATCGCTACACAATAGCGACAGTTTACCGCTTCATTCCGCACTCTCCAGGCAGGTCAATCCTCCAAACATTCACTTTATCAGTGTCGGTTGATCCAATCTTTCACAGGCTTGATACCATGGGTCGCTTTGGAAAACGATGACAGAGATAGCTGTGGCTGTAGCTGCCTGCCTGACTGCGTACTTAGTGACATTGGCATTGAAGAATCTAAGAAGGAAAAGAAGTCTTCAAGTGAAGTGGCCACGATTTCTTTCAGTTGCGTTGCGGTATCTGTTTTGAAGTGTCCCTTGATGATAGGATGGTCTTTGTGTGAATGTGATAGAAGTAGGAGAAGAAGAAGAAGTAGTGGTAGTGCTAGTAGTAGAAGCAGTAGTAGCTGTTGTAGCAGTAGTCGTGGTGGTGGTGGTGGTGGTGGTAGAAGGAGAAAGAGGAGGAGGAGAAACTTCATTGTTAATTTCCAGTTGAAAAACCACCGAGGCAACCATGTGTTTGTTCTGTGTTGTCCATGTGTTCTGTGTGGCTTGTTCAGGATTAAAGAGGCTATGCCAGTCTTGAGTAAAAGCTTATTTGCCTTTGTACATTTCTTCTGTCTTTGCTGCTGTGTGCGCATGTCGGATGATCGGTATAGGGACAGGCCCGGCGCTTCCTTTTCTGAGGAAGTGTCTGGGTTTGTTCCAATGTACTTTTTGTTTACCTGTGTGCTAGCTGAATCGGTCGCGTAAGCAGCTCTGACTTGAGGTTGTGTACCTTGTGACTGGAGAGAGTTACCACTCTTTACTATTTGTTAATCATTTCATCTCCTGGCCTCATTGTTTGTTAATTTCCGTCTGAAGAACGATAAAAGATTGGGCGGGGGGATATAATGGAATGCGATTTCTTTTCCGTTGTGGTGTCTGTATCTGTGTTGAAGTGTCTCTTGACGCTTAGACGGTCTTTGTGTGAATGTGATAAAAGAAGAAGAAGAAGTGGCTAGTAGTGGAAGTTGTAGTAGTTGCAGAAGTGGTGGTGGTAGCAGAAGTAGAAAAAGAAGGAGGAGGAGAAGAAGAAACTTCCGTCTGAGGAACGATAACAGAGTGGGCGTGGAGATATAATGGAATGTGTATGTGTTTGTACGCGTTCATTTCCCTTCCCCCCGCCCCTCTCTCTCTCTCTCTCTTTATCTGGCGGGGACAAGGTGATAAAAAAGCTCATTGTTGCTCATATATTATTCTCGAAAATAAAGTATTTGTCGTGTTTTGACAACCCTGTGTGTGTGTGTGTGTGTGTGTGTGTGTGTGTGTGTGTGTGTGTGTGTTTGTGTCTTTTTTGTTGTTTGATTTGTTCTGTTTTGCACATTGGGGAAAGTCTATGACTGAATGCCATCACATGGAAAAACACATCCATCATCTTTCTGGCGTTCAGAACCTTCTACCGCACGGAACAGTTAAAGACAGGTAGTGTTGTTACAAGACTTACTAACACACCGACGTTCCTCCCCCAACGGGAACGCTACCCCACCCAGCACGGGAGCACGCACTAACTATTCCTTGTATGGACCGTGTGTGTGTGTGCGTGTGTGTGTGTGTGTGTGCGTGCGTGCGTGCGTGCATGTGAGTGTGTGTGTGTGTGTACGTGCGTGCGTGCGTGTACTAATATAACACGACGTTTCTATCCAACGGGAGCGCTACCCCAGTCCGGGAGCACGCACGAACTATTCCTTGTATGGACCGTGTGTGTGTGTGTGTGTGTGGGGGGGGGGGTGTGTCAACACCGAGACAAGATTGATATTTATGACAAATCCAATGAGGCTGATAACAACGACATGGACACGACAGAGGCGGGCAGCAGAAGGCAGACAGGCAGGTGAGCTTTGTGCCGGGGGCTTTCTGTGGAAGGACTGAGGACAGATGACTGAGGGGAGGTGGTGAAGGCTTTAGGTTTCTGTGGCCACTCACTGCAACACCACTGACAACTAGCACTTCGCTTTGTCACCCTCAGTACCTCCAACACACACAGACAGACACACACACACACAGACACACACACACACACACAGCGTGCGCGTCAGTTAACAGAAAATATCCCTCTGCCTGCATAATCAGAGCACAAGGACACCACCAGCTCTCTCTGTTTCTGTATCTGTATCTCTGTCCGTGTCTCTGTGTCCCTGTCTCTGTCTCTCTTTCTGTATGTCCCCCCGCCCTCCCTCCCCCTCCCCCACACAAACACACACACTCACATACACACATGCGCGCGCACGCACGCACGCACGCACACACACACACACACACACACACACACACTCACTCGCACACACACACACACACACACACACACACACACACACACAGACTGAGACAGATACGAAGAGAAAACACAGAATTACATAGAAACATACACACACGCGCGCACACACACACATACAGAAACACACACATTATCACTTACAGTGAAAAGAAGTTAAACTGAGGAACACACACTGAGACACAGACACACAGACACAGACACAGACACACACAGACACAGGCACACACACACACACACACACACACACACACACACACACATAGTGTCACTAATACTTTCTAATATCACTTCAAGTGGAAAGACGTTAACTCTCTCCATACGAACGGCGAAAGAGACGGCGTTAACAGCGTTTCACCCCAATTACCATCATCAAAATATTGCAAGCGGAACGCTCTTATACTGAAGAGATGAATGTTGACAAAGAATACCACAGTTCTGTCGACGGAAGCTGAAGGTTGGGTCATTCAGACACCCACTGGACATCCGAGGGGTCTGTGTAGAGGAGAAGAGAGGACTGGCCGTACTGAGTGAGTTAAACTGAAGACAACAACAACAACACAGAGTCACACATCACTCCTGACACCTTATTCCTTTTCTGACATGCCTACACATCAATGCATGTAGTTAACCTCATTGTGCTTCAAACACAAAACATCCCACCACCACCACCACCACCACCCTTTACTAAACCACTCGTCTCTTCCATACACATACAGAAAAAGATGGTAAATCAAGCATTCATTTGTATTTGTATTTGTATTTATCACAACAGATTTCTCTGTGTGAAATTCGGGCTGCTCTCCCCAGAGAGAGCGCGTCGCTACACTACAGCGCCACCCTTATTTATTTATTTTTTTTCTTGCGCGCAGCTTTTTATTTGATTTTCCTATCGAAGTGGATTTTTCTGCATAATTTTGCCAGGAACAACCATTTTGTTGCCGTGGCTTCTTTTACGTGCGCTAAAAAAAAACACAACTACAACAACAACAGTTTCAATTTCTCAAGGAGGCGTCACTGCGTTCGGACAAACCCATATACGCTACACCACATCTGCTAGACAGATGCCTGACCAGCAGCATAACCCAAAGCGTTTAGTTAGGTCTTCTGTGCATGCTTGTATAATTTTATTTTTGTGTCCCTAACAGAGTGGATTTCTTCTACATAATTTTGCCGGAGGACAACACTTTTTGTGTGTGTGACACTTTTTGTTGTTGTTGCCATGGGTTCTTTTTCCAGAGCGCCAAGTGCGGTGTTGACTGGACGCTCAGGTTGGTTTTCCAGTCAAACATGGGGAGAGCGGGATTCGAACCCAGACCAGGATAGCAGATGAGCGTCTTAACCATTCTGCCACCTTCCTTCAACAACAAGAAAACGGAGCAGATAGGTTTCTGACCCACGCTGAAGCCGTACAGGCTGGCCTGGCCTTCAGAGCCTCCCCCGGGTGTGTAGGTCTCTGGACAACAGTCACTTGGGTAAGCAGGTCACAGGTGTTCCCCATAACTCTAAACCTCTCACCAGCTGCACCACGTATTGTTTGTACAACTGAGGATATCAGTGTGGACAGAACTGATATGCTGACTGTCTGATACTCCAAACAAAAAAAGAAAGAAAGAAAAAAAAGACGGGACAGTTTACCACCGTGTGACAGGAGAGAGACAGACAGAGAGACAGAGACAGAAGACAGACAGACACACACACACACACTCACACACACACACACACACACACACACACACACACACTCACACACACACACTCACACACACACACACACACACACACACACACACACACACACACACAGAGAGATAGACAGAGACAGAGGTAGAAAGAAACAGAGACAGACAGATGAACAGACAGACGGAATAAGCAAACTGACAAAGAGTGGGGGAGAGGCACACAGATAAACAGATATACAGAGACCGACAAAATGACAGACAGACAGACAGACACATACAGAGGCTCGGAGAGAGAGAGAGAGAGAGAGAGAGAGAGAGAGGTGTGTGTGTGTGTGTGGGGGGTGTACTGGCTGTTTACTGGACAATAAACAGAACACGAGCAAACACCTGATCAGTGTCTGTACAATGTAGGTCGGGGGACATCGCAGTTTGCAATGTACAAAGCAGAGAAGGTATGCGGCAAAGAAGAGAGCTATTGTATGTTGACAAAACAGTGCTTGTGTCACACATTCATAAACACCACCACCACCACCCTTCCCCCCCAGCCCAAAAATAAAATAAAATAAAAATCCGGCTAATTCTAATCCCCACGCTTTGCCGTCTCTTTCCAACTCGGAAACTGAAACTGGAATTTCCGTCCCTCCGCACTGTTCATGTCAGCAGACCCCGCTGTTGTTCCCTTCCACTTTCGGTTTCGCTTTCTCAAGGAGGCGTTACTACTGTATGCATTCTGACAAATCATTATGCGCTTCACCGCATCGGCTTGGCAGATGCCTGTCCACCACCAGCGTAACTCAACGCGCTTGGTCAGGCCTTCAGTGCATGCCAATATCTAAATACACACACACACACACACACACACACACACACACAGAGAGAGAGAGAGAGAGACAGAGAGAGAAGGCAAGTGGGCCAAAGGTACACACACACACACACACACACACACACAGATATATATATATATATATATATATATATATATATTTAACAAACAGCAAAGAGTGGCAACTCTCTCCATTACACAAGGCACACAACCTCAAGCCAGTGATGCTTATGCTACCGACTGCACACAGGTAAATAAAAGGTACATTGGAACAAACCCAGACACTTCCTCAAAAAGCAAGCGCCCGGCCTGTCCTTATACCTATCATCTGACATGTGCACACAGCAGCAAAGACAGAAGAAATGTGCAAACACAAATTAGCTTTTATTCAAGACTGGCATAGGCTCTTTAATCCTGAATAAGCCACACAGAACACATGGACAATACAGAACAAATATATATATATATATATATATATATATATATATATAACTGGTGCTTTCCCACGGCATACGTTCACTCATCACAGACCCCGTACCAACAAGCCACAGAAAGACGGGGTATGCAGGCTGTATTTATAAATGTCGCCAATTCCCTCTGTTCCAGTATTCTGATCGAAGTGGATTTGGCAGGTCTCCAAAAAGGAGCGGTTTTGTTGTTGTTTTTATCACGTTGCGCCAACTGCTATTGAAATATCGCAGTACCAGCTCTGTCAGTTAACTAATCCACTTACAATAAGTGCACGGTTATGCCTGAGTGTGCATGCACAGTTGTGTGTGTGTGTGTGTGTGTGTGTGTGTGTCTGTGTCTGTGTGTGTGTGTGTGTGTGTGTGTGTGTGTTCGCTCACACGGTCGAGCAGTGAGACAGAACAAACGAAAACAGAACTAACGAGAATGGAAAGTGAAACAACAGCGCGCAATCGATGACGTGAAGGACGCGCAAAGCCACACTGTCAGTACGGTGAAATTCAGCCCTGCCTGTTGTGTTCGGATTCAGCAGTTGTTGTTTTTTTCATGACATAGTTTTACATAAACCTACGGTATGTAGGCTCTCAAGATATGGTGCGTCTTCATATGGTGATGGCGACGATGATGATGATGATTATCATTATTAATATCATTTCTATTAATAATAATAATGATGATTATACTAATAATAATAATCATCATCATCATCATTAATAATATTTCTATCATTAGCATCATATCATCAATCCTATTTCTATCATCATCATCATCATTAATCCTATTTCTATCATCATCTCAAGGCCTGACTCAGCGCGTTGGGTTACGCTGCTGGTCAGGCATCTGCTTGGCAGATGTGGTGTAGCGTATATGGATTTGTCCGAACGCAGTGACGCCTCCTTGAGCTACTGAAACTGAAACTATCATCATCATCATCATTAATCCTATTTCTATAATCATCATTATCATCATCATCATTAATCCTATTTCTATCATCATCATTAATCCTATTTCTATCATCATCATCATTAATCCTATTTCTATCATCATCATCATCAATCCTATTTCTATCATCATCATTAATCCTATTTCTATCATCATCATTCATCCTATTTTTATCATAATAATCATCATCATTAATCCTATTTCTATCATCACCATTATCATCATCATTAATCCTATTTCTATCATCATCATTATCATCATCATTAATCCTATTTCTATCATCATCACCATTATCATCATCATTCATCCTATTTCTATCATCATCATCATTATCATCATCATCATCCTATTTCTATCATCATCATCATCATCATCATTTTAAAACAGACGTGGTGTTGCGAATACGGAACAGGTTTGACACCTCCTTGAAACTGAAACCGAAAGTCAGCAGTTTTCATCCGGGCCTGTACTGTCTGAGCAAATCAACTGGCGACACAAACCATTATGCCCCACGTGCTAGATGTCTGGTGAGCCTTTCCAAGGGGTCACGTCTCGAACGCGCGTTCCACTGACTAGTCCCCGGCCAATAACAACAGCCTCTGCTTGCCAAGATGCCACTTCGTGAAGCCTCGGGGCTTTTACATCACCCGTACGTTTACATAAACCTACGTTAGTGTGGCTACGTAACCACATAAATGGCCTTGAACTGTTGAGGGAAAGAGACAAAATGGCTACGTCACCACATAACTGGCCTTGAACTGTTGAGGGAAAGAGACAAAATGGCTACGTAACCACATAACTGGCCTTGCACTGTTAAGGGAAAGACACAAAATGGCTACGTAACCACATAACTGGCCTTGAACCGTTGAGGGAAAGAGACAAAATGGCTACGTCACAACATAACTGGCCTTGAACCGTTGAGGGAAAGTGACAAAATGGCTACGTAACCACATAACTGGCCTTGAACCGTTGAGGGAAAGAGACAAAATGGCTACGTAACCACATAACTGGCCTTGAACCGTTGAGGGAAAGAGACAAAATGGCTACGTAACCACATAAATGGCCTTGAACCGTTGAGGGAAGGAGACAAAGGGGGGAGCAGTAAAAAAGACAACAACAAAACAAAAACAACAGTATCAGTATTAGTATCAGTATCAGTGGCTCAAGGAGGCGTCACTACGTTCAGTCAAATCCATATACGCTACACCACATCTGCCAAGCAGATGCCTGACCAGCAGCGTAACCCAACGCGCTTAGTCAGGCCTTGAGAAAAAAAATGTTAAAAAATATAAAATGAAATAAAAATTTTCTTAAAATTACAAAAAAATAAAAATAAATACAGTAAAAAAAATAAATAAATAAATAAATAATAACAAAAAATTTAAAAAAATAAAATTAATAAAAAAAAAACAACAACAAACAACACCAACAGTGAGAAAAAGATAGGCTGACAACATGGCAGAATGGACCTGTTGCAAAACCAGCTTGCAGAGAGACCCAGGGTTTGCCACACAACAAACAGACCTGGAAGAATCTGGTGAACAGTTCTCCTTCTGTGCGGTGCCCCCGCCCGCCACTGACTCTTCACAGAATAGAGGGAGAAGAAAAAGAAAACGAAGAGATGCGTTCACGCCGCCGCCATCAGTGTACCACTCGGAAAATACGGTCACCAAGTTGATTTAGTTGTTTGTCGATTAAATAACCAGCAAGATCAAGGCCTGATTAGTGTGTTGGGGCGTTGGGATATGCTGGTCAGGCATCTGTCTAGCTGATGTGGTGTAGCATATATGGATTTGTCCGTACCCACTGACGCCTACATGAGAAACTGAAACTGATAAAAGAACACTGTCTGAGAGAAAGCCTTTTTCATCTTTCGCGTCTTACTTATCTCAGTTTGAAGAGTTACAGCACACTAAGTATACCCCTGGGTTATTATCATGAAGATTGAGTGGAACAAGAAGAAGCTGCCATTTACCCAAATGATACATTCTTCGCCTTGAAATAATGAACTTCATTCTGATTCCTGTTTCCTTTGGAAAACGCTGTTCCCTGGGGGGATTCTAACACCAGCAAGCACTGACCCTTTTGGCAACTGCCCCAGAACACGAGCCATGGGTGCAGTCCTAGTTCCGTGAGTTAATCCACTTACAGAAAAAGCATGGCTAATGTCCTCTGAGTGGGCATGCATGTTTCGTGTGCGTGCGTGCGTGCGTGCGTGCGTGCGTGTGTGTGTGTGTGTGTGTGTGTGTGTGTGTGTGTGTGTGTGTGTGTGTGTCTGTGTCTGTGTGTGTTGTGTGTGTGTGTGTGTGTTGTGTGTGTGTGTATGTGTGTGTGTGTCTGTGTGTGTGCGTGTCTGTATGTGTGTGTGTCTGTGTCTGTGTTGTGTGTGTGTGTGTGTGTGTGTGTGTGTGTGTGTGTGTGTGTGTGTGTGTGTGTGTGTGTGTGTGTTGTGTGTGTGTGTGTGTGTGTGTCTGTGTGTGTGTGTGTCTGTGTGTGTGCATGTTCCCCTACACCACCAAAAAAAAAAAGAGAAAAATACTCTTCCCATTGTTCATCGACCTCCACCAAATTACATCTTCTCGGCGGAAATGCGACTCCAAGACCCCATTACCCAATCAACTCCCTATTCCCAGACAGGCACGAGAGGCACACAAACCTCCTTCCGCCAGTCTCTCTCTCTCACCTCTTTCTCACCGCCCCCCCCCACCCCTCCCCCCCCCTCCCCCCGCCCTCCCCCCTTCTCTTTTCAAGAGAAGACACAAGAGGCACACGAATTCATCTTTGTCTTTATCTGTCTCTATCTGTCTGTCTGTCTGTCTTTCTTTCCCTCCCTTTGCCTCCTTTTCTCTCTCGATCCCCACCACGCCCCCTAATCTCTCTCTCCTCTCTCTCTTTTCAACACATCCAACCTTTTTTTTCACGATTCCTTTTATTTTATTTTCTCCTTGTCGTTCCCCTCTCCAAAGGAGAAGGAGGGGCGAGCCCACACACCCACTCAAAAAGAAATCGATACGAGAGGGAGGCGGGGTGCCACAGTTTGCCCGAGAGACAGTCTGATGGGGTGACAGTGTAGTGTCGTCGCACGTACTTCGTCGTGGTGTGCGGGCGGAGGTGGAGGCCGAAACGAAACGAAACGAAGCGAATTTTTATTTCACGAGGGTAGTGGAGAAAGCTTTTTTTTTTTTTTTCTTTTTTTTTTTCATCCAGCCCTCAAGTACAAAAATGGGAAGCGAAAGGAAATCCCCACCGCCCCCCACACCCTTCCCCCAAAAAAGAAGAAAAAAAAAAAGCAAACGCAAAACGCACACAAACACACACGCACGCACGCACGCACGCACACACACACACACATACACAAACACACACACACACACACAAACACACACACACACACGCACGCACGCACGCACACACACACACACACACACACACACACACACACACATATGAAAATAAAAAAGGCATAAATGAAAGCATTCCATTACCTAATTAAGTACGACACAACGACAGACTAGATCAAATCATACAAAAAAGGAGGCGGGGCAAGAGACCGAAGAGGGCGGATTCCCAGTCTGTGGGTGGCAGCGGGCAGACGCAATCGATAAACTGTTGCCGTTTAGGCCACCCCCTTGCCCCCCACCCCCATACCCCTCCATCCCCTCGGCTCACTACTCTGATCTCCCCCCCCCCAACCGCCGCCCCCTCCCCTCCCCACGATGTCTCTGTCTTGGTCAGAAGAAAACTCTGACCCGTCCAGTGCGAAGAAGGGATACATGTATGTGAAAGGGTGAGGTGGGGGTGGGTGGGGGGGGTAAGGAGGACGACACACTCTGACACGCAGAGCCGATTGTCATGAGATGATGACTGTCTCTCGATCACGTTTTGCATTTGTTTTCCTCGTGTGTGTGTGTGTGTGTGTGTGTGTGTGCTTGGGTTTTTTTTCTGGAAGTGTTTTTTTTTGTTGTTTGGCTTCTCTGTGTTTTGTCTGTGTTTTTATTTCCTTCCCTCCCTCTCTCTGTCTCCTCATGTTTTCGTTCTTCCTTGATAGGCATTCTTCATTGTTCGTTTTGTTCCCAGGTGCAGGAAGCCAGTGGAATAAAATTCTGTTCTTGTTCTTGTTCTCTGTCTCTCTTTGTCTCTCCTCCTCTCTCTCTCTCTGTCTCTCCCCATCTCTCTCTCTCAGTCTGTCTGTCTCTCTCCCTCCCTCTCTCTGGCTCTGTCTCTCCCTATCTGTGTGTGTGTGTGTGTGTGTCTTTCTCTCTCCCTCCCTCCCTCCCCCCTCTCTCTCTCTCCCTCCCCCTCTCTCTCCCTCCCTCCCTCTCTCTCTCCCTACCCCCTTCTCTCTCCCTCCTCCCTCTCTCTCCATCCCCCCTCTCTCTCCCTCTCTTTCCCTCTCTCTCTTACCCCTCTCTCTCTCCGTCCCCCTCTCTCTTCCTCCCCCCCTCTCTCTCTCCCCCTCTCTCTCCCTCTCTCTCCCCCTCTGTCTCTCTCTCCCCCCTCTCTCTCTCCCTCTCTCTCTCCCCCTCTCTCTCTCCCTCTCTCTCCCCCTCTGTCTCTCTCTCCCCCCTCTCTCTCACCCCTCTCTCTCTCCCTCTCTCTCCCTCTCTCTGTCTCTCTCTCCCCCTCTCTGTCTCTCTCTATGAGCTGTTGATTACCTCTTACTTAATACACTAAAGGTTCCTCTCTCCCAAGGAGAAGGAGGGACGACACACACCCACTTTAAAAAGAAATTGATACGGGTGAGAAGATTATGTTGTAATATGTTGCATGGTGCACTGATAGATGAATGAACGGAGTTATTATGTGTTGGGTGGCCTGCTGGTTACTATCTTTTTTCTTTCTTGAAAGAAAGAACTTAGTTTTGTTTCATTATTAATTTCGCTTTCACCATTTCATTCGTTTATTGTAATGGTTTGTTATAAATTGAAAGTATGTTGATGATGCATTCACCCATGTCATAAGGACCTTACGACCGATGAAATTGAGTGGCAAAGCGTCTCTCCCCCCCCCTCCCCCGTGTGTGTGTGTGTGTGTGTGTGTGTGTGTGTGTGTGTGTGTGTGTGTGTGTGTGTGTGTGTTGGTGAAAGCGTGTGTGTGTATGTCCGTACGAGTGTATTATGTAAGAGGTAGTTAACAGCAAATAAATGTCTCTAATTAGCGGTCTATCACTTTATATAAATGTATCTACCATAAGGATATGTAGATATATCTACACTATATATATCCTGATTATGTCTTTTAAAACAATCCTTGCTTCGCTCTGTCTGTCCGTCTGTCTGTCTGTCTCTCTCTCTCTCTACCGCTCCCACTCTCACATTCCTTGGACAGACACAGAAACACACACACACACACACACACACACACACTCACTCACTCACTCACTCTCTCACTTCCCCCCGCCACACTCTCACCACCGCTCATAGAAACATTCACGCAATTTGCCACTCCTCTCGTGAGAGCAGCCGTGGAAAAAAAAATCGTCACAGCATGTCTAAAGGGAACAGTGGGGCCCGCATAATCATGACCACTTGCAGTCCCCACACGTACAAATGAACACTTTCATCAGCAAGGTGTTGGCCACACATCACACTTCCTCCCGCCAAACCCCACTAATTACTGCTATTGCACGCACACATGGACCCGATCCATTGATCACTATTTCCTCCCTGTGCGCACACACACACGCGCGTGCAGAGTGACTTACCACTTGAGAGGAACGATTGATAATTGTTGCTGTGCACGTACAGCGTTCAAAAGTAATGGACTGGCCTGCTGATTTCCTGTTTGATCAACACATGCTTGCTTGTACATTTTGGTTAGTTGTCTGCATTCTAGTTCAATGTCTGCATACATTAGTATACTATGAGCTAATAAAAAGAACGAATGATCCGACATTGCATGACCGTGAATGACTGATTTGCAAACAGACGAGGGAAAAACGGAAAAAAGACAAGGAAAATACAAGGAAGAAGAGAGAGTGGGGGGGGGGGGGGTATATAGAGAGACAGAGAGGCAGAGACAGCAAAAGACTGACAAAGAAAGGTAGAGAGAGACAGAAAGAAAGAGACAGATACAGAGACAGATAGAGTGAGAAAGAGAGATGGACAGAGAGAGAGAGAAGGCTGCTCACACCCACACTGAATCCAACAATCTTCATAACAGAGCATGAAACGATTTTTTTTTTCTAAGATCACCACAACCAGTAAGTACTTGATCACCCATATCAACTTCAAACATTTATTTTCTGTACCGACATGTTATCCTGCCTGCTAACCAACTTAGTCATCCTTGAGAGCAGCAAATCCTTAATGACAACAGAGACAGACTCCTTATTTACATACAAACCGAGGAGACCTCGCAAACAGACCTTACGTCATTTCTGAGCTTCATTGATCTGGTATGATACGAGCATGTGCATCTCATTCGATAAGAAACGGACAGATGGGTCTGAAATCCACACCGCCCGCCCCCTATTTCCTACCCCTACCCCTTCTCTCTCCATAAACACTGCATACAAAAAAGTCTATTTATCTAGATAAACAAAACAAATGCCCCTCTCTCACGCTACCACCCTTCCATAATTCACATCTTTCAGCAAGAAACGCGATGCCATGCCTCCATTACCCAACCAGCTTCCGATTCCCAGACCGTTTAAAAAACCAGGCGTGAGACACGCAGGGACGGACACCCCTCTCTATCACCTCAATATATCAGTCACCTATTTTCCGCTCTCCATTTTACTTTTACTTCTTTTTTTTTTTACTCCCTGTTTTTTTACATCCCTCCAGAGAGGGTGGGTCAGGGGAGAGCACACCCACAAAAAAATCGATACGGGATGGCAATGCCTGAGTTTGTCCGGGAGACAGTCTGATGGGGTGACAGTTCAGTGTAGTGTAGTGTCGTGGCACGTACTTCGTCCTGAGTCTCGTGAGCGGGTGGAGGAGGAAGGGGAGGCGGAGGTGGAGGCGGGCAAGAGACCGAAGCGGGAGAATTCCAAGTCTGTGGCAGCAGCGGCAGACTGCAATCGATAAGCTGTTGCCGTTTAGGGGGACCCCCCTCACCCCCCCACCCCCCCTACCCCTCCACCATTCCACTCCCCTCCGTCCCATCTCCATCTGGCACCCACCACTGTCCTCCCCTCATCTCCCTCCCTCCTCCCACCCTGTCTGCAGTGAAATCTGACCCGCTCCAGCTGAAGTGTGTGTGTCGTGTGTGTGTGTGTGTGTGTGTGTGTGTGTGTGTGTGTGTGTGAGTATGTGTGTGTGTGTGTGTGTGTGTGTGTGTGTGTGTGTGTGAAAAGGGTGCAAGAGACAACAGGCCCTGAAGAGTCTGAACCATTGTCTGCTGATGTTTCACTTTCAGTTTCGAGGAGGTGTCAAAGTGAGCGGACTTATCCCTTTTTGCTACGCCACAAACACAGCTGCTGCTAACAACAAAAGCACAGAAAAGGGGGGCGGAGGCAGGGGCAGGGCGGGGCTGGGTGGGGAGGGGGGAACGGGTGATGGAACAGATGCCTGACCTGATAAACCAATCACGCTGGTCAGTGTCAGGCATTGTGATGAAGACTTGTCTTGAAGTCTTCAGTCTTGGACTGTTGGAGTTGTCTGTTTTGTTGGAGTTTTTGTTTTGTTTTGTTTTTTTGTTGTTGTTGTTGTTTTGTTTTTGTTTTTTGGATGTGTGTGTTTTTTGTTGTTGTTTTTTTGTTTTTGTTTTTTTTTTTGTTTTGTTTTGCTTTATGCTTTCTTCAGTGTTTACTTCAACTAATTCCAGATGTTTTCGATCATCTCCCTGTCTGCCTGTCTGTCCGTATCAACGAGCCGGGGCAGTATCGACTGGAGGGAGTATCGGACTGACCCCGTCTGTCTGTCTGTCTGTGTCTCTCTCCTCATCTCTGTGTGTGTGTGTGTGTGTGTGTGTGTGTGTGTGTGTGTGTGTGTGTGTGCGTGTGTGTGTGTTTGTGTGTGTGTGTGTGTGCACGCGTCAAAAAGAACTAAAGTATATTCTTTGATGCTATTTTTTTTTAAAAATCTGCCGAATGGATTTCTGCACAGGATCTATAAAGGAAAAATCTCTCTCTGTGCTATCCCATTTCTACACACACTCTCTCTCTCTCTCTCTCTCTCTCTCTCTCTCTCTCTCCTTACCGCCCGACCCTTTCCCCAAACACACACACGCGCGCGCATACCCTGGCAGAGAAAAGGTCATGTACATATGCGGGTATACACACACACACACACACACACACACACACACACACACACACACACACAAACACAAACACCACCACCCTCACACACACACACACACAATCGCACACACACAAACACCACCACCCTCACACACACACACACACACACACACACACACACACACACACACACCAATTATTCCTATCGCCCCATCGCCCTCTTCCTAACTCCCAGAGACGCACAAGTGGAGGAAACGTTGTGGTCCTGACATCGAGCACTTCCAATCAGCCGTCTCTCCCCCACCTCCACCACCCACATATCCACCCCCACACACATGTGAACTCTTTCATCGACTCTCATTGGGCACACAGCCCACTTAATTGGATGATTGATCGTCCCACCCCCACCCCATCACCCGAACACATGCACATGCAAGGCGATTGATTCATTGATTGATTGATGTATTCATTGCATGCACATTCGCAATCTATGGACATTGCCGATGGATTTCTGATCTGGAGAAACTTGATGATAATTTCAAAAGTTCTCCAATAGTTTTATCTTGTATTCTCATTCTCAGATTAACTCTCTCCATACGAACGACGAAAGAGACGACGTTAACAGCGTTTCACCCCAATTACCATCATCAAAACATTGCAAGCGGAAGGCTCTTATACTGAAGAGGTGAATGTTGACAAAGAATACCACAATTCTGACGACGGAAGCTAAAGGTTGGGTCATTCAGACACCCACTGGACATCCGAGGGGTCTGTGTAGAGGAGAAGAGAGGACTGGCCGTACTGAGTGAATTAATCTGTGAAAGTTTATAGCTTACATTCTGAGCTAATTCAATAAAAAGAAAGAAATAGAAGGACGACTAAATTTATGCCAAGTTTTTGCAAGACGCATTTTTGTGGGCTCATTCAGAAAATGACCAACAATACTCACGTGCCCACACACGCTCTCATTCAATTCAAATCACTCGAGTTATTATCATCTTGTTTATAAGCCCAATAAGCTACAACAAAAATGGAAACACCCGGGATTCAAACACGTATTTTTCTTAATACCATGCATTATTAGTTCATTGGACAACCATGGAGACCTAAATCAACTTGATAATTAATCAAATTAAAACAATTTACATGTAGCTTCCTCCAAGAACTGAATCTTTTCTTTTCGGGTGGAGCATCGTCGAACAAGATTTATTTTCCATAATGATGATGACGGTGGTAATGATGAGAATGATGATGACGATAATGTTGATGATATTATGAGAATGGTGGTGGTGGTGGTGGTAATGATGATGATCGCTTTGATGGTGAAGAAGAAGAAGAAGATCATGATGATGATGATAGTGGTGGTGGTGATGGTGATGGTGAAGATGAAAGTGGTGATGATGGTTGTGATCGTGATGGTGGTGGTGGTAATAATAATAATAATAATAACAAGACAGACTTACGCTCACACATCCAAGACAGGGAACTCGCGTTGTCAATAATACAAGCATAAAACACGTGCATTCAAGTTCGACATACCATACACACAAACAAGCAAGTATGGAGTCAGCAGTTCAAAGATGTGTTCTTAATAGACTTATATATATATATATATATATATATATATATATATATATATATATATATATACATACATATATATATATATACGTACCGTCATACTCATACCCCCATACCCCCCACCCCCTCCTCGTCATACTCCTCACCCCACCCCCCATCACCCCCGCCCCCCTTTTCTAAATTCCATTCACCCATAGCCTGCTGAACCATAGCGGAATCGGATCAGCGTGGCATCAGGTTTCACCACGTTTTCTAACTTGTTGTGCACTATCAGTGATGTTATTTGTACTGCTGAGCAAAGGTAAATAACTTTGATCACGAGAGGTGGACGTCCAAAGTGATAAAGGATGGTGACTGACATGGCGGGGTAAATCAACAAAAACGGTCATCCACGTAAAATGTTACATGTCTGCCTGAGTGCGTATGCGTGCGTCCCTGAAATTTGGCTAAATGACACAGGAAACGAATGATGAGCGCCCAATGGCAACCATCCGTCGGCTCTACCCGGTAAAGGAGACGTGGCTATCGCCGCAATCACACTGCAACATTTAGCCGTTTTCTCTGGATCTAGATAGATGTACAAGTTTAGTTACACCCGGTTGACACGGTCGATTCAATTTCTCTTTTATGTTCATTCTAATTTTATAGTTTTAAAGTTGATATGAAAATTGAGTATTTTGTTAAACTAATAACATGTAGAGCCAAGTACTAATACTTCTAAACGTTGTATGAAGTGAAAAGGACTTCATTTTGAGAAAAGTCAAGACGGAAATTTTTTCGTTTCATCAATTCAAGGGTATTAACTCTCATGGTTTATTATTTTTATCTGTGAATTCCGACTGATTCTATGGATATCTTTATGGCAGTTTGAGGCATAATCCAGTCAGTGATGAGGCGTTCACAAATCTTTCTCAGAATAAATATTTAACGGTCTCCTTCTCCAACTTTCCATCACAAGTTATCGTGTATTGTCGATTGCATATAGGATTGAACGGGCAGGTCAACAACTTGAAACAAAATGGTGTCGTTCGCGTTCGCGAAGAATATGAGCACGCGCTTTGAATATGTATAAATATGTATACGCAATTGATTTTTGCCCATGACCTTCAGGGCTCAGCCAATAGATCTATAAAGTCCACTCGTCGTATTGATTTTAGTATTTTCCGAAAAAGCCCACTTGGGTGAATGAACATAGTGAAAGCCCTATAAACTGAGAGTAAAACACACAAGCTTTTCATGTATTGAATATAATTTCAAAATGTAATGTTTAAGATGAGAAAGATCAGTTTAAAGCAAATTAAGTCCCGTAGCATTAATTACTGATTAATTTCCCTTTTTTACTATCTGCACCAAAACGTTTGCAAAATATATATAACTTCCATGCTTAGCAAAAGAAGTTCCTGTTTGAACAAAAAATGACTGCTCTTGTTGTTGTGTCAGAATATCAGATCAAAGTGCTAGGTTTAGAGAATAAAAAAATAAAATAAAATAACAGTAAATGCAGTTTGCATATAATTTGGCTTCTTTTTTACTTTTCTTGTGCCCATCCCAGAGGTGCAATATAGTTTTAAACAAGATGACTGGAAAGAACTGAATTTTTCCTATTTTTATGCCTAATTTGGTGTCAACTGACAAAGTATTTGCAGAGAAAATGGCAATGTTAAAGTTTACCACACACACACACACACACACACACACACACACACACACACACACACACACCACCGAACTCCGGGTTAAAACATAGACTCACTTTGTTTACACAAGTGAGTCAAAAAATTCTAATAACAATTACAGGAAATTACTTAAAGGACTTCGTAAAGGAGAAGTCGTTAAACTGACAAGCGAAACAACTGATAATGAATGCAAAGTCAAAAACATCAACGTTGTCAGTCACTTGTGAAGACACAATTTCGTGTACATAACGCTTCATCAAGCTACAGTAAAAAAAAATATATGCTTAATTGTCAGGTTACTAAAGCATATGCACTTGACATTAGAACAATACTTGGTCCGTGATGAATTTGATAATAGTCTGAGAGCTAAACTCAGAATTGGTCTGTTAATCGGACCAAAGTGTGAGAGAGTCAACTGACGACGTTTTAGACTTGAATTCATACACCTACAAAAGTCTCTTTCTAGTATATTGCTTATTTCCTTGTATGACAATGAGCAATATACTTTTTGTACAATCTGTATTTTGCTGCCCTGTCTGCTTGGTCGTTATAAAGGAATCCGGTATGGGATGGTAACAACAAAAATCAACATTTGTACCCTTCACAAATAGGGAGTGCAATAAATAATTTACAACAATAAAGGCGCAAACTTTTTAAAACAGACTGAGAAGCAACACAAAATAGGATATTACTTACTAACACTGGTATATCAACAAGATGATTTAAACCCACAAGGATGGCCACCAATTCAGCTGTAAAAATGAATGTCCCAAACCTAGATAATATGATTTTTCTGTTTTTAGGCCAGGAATGACAAAAGCAGATCCTGCACTGCTATCAGGAGCCATCAATGTAAACTTTTAAATGATAATCAAAATTTTCTTCTAATCCAATTCTGACAGATGCTGCTATTATATGTGGAGATTCATAAACAAAGTCCGAAAATCACCTCATTCAATACGAAAACATTACAGGCATAAAATGCTTAAAAAAATTAAAGGCATAAAATGCTTAAAAAATTAGAGGCATAAAATGCTTAAAAACAGTACAGGCATAAAATGCTTAAAATAAAATGCTTAAGTTAGTTGACACTAACTTCACATGTTACAGCAATCACAATCATACACGCGCAATAACCACAGCAACAGATTAGGTATTCAACATCGTACTATAATCAAATCATAACCAAGACCGTCAGGAAACCAAGTTATTCCGAACATCGTTTTAACATTTGTTTTTCTTGTTCTTTTTTTTTTTCTTTTCTTTTCTTTTTTTTTAATTTCTAGAGTGGTATATCAATGGATCGTGAAATTCATCCGCCCCCAAATAGCATTTATTCCCATTATGGCATGAAATGCTTCCAGAGCAGACAGCGACTGAAAGAAGACCAGAAAGGGTAGGAGCTGAGATCGATGAGCTGTATTTCGCCATGTGATAGACGTTTTGTGATGTGAAGAAAAGAGGCGAGAGTAGGACTGTCTGCAGGGACGGCTTTCTGAAGCAAACACCTTTCGCCGACTTGGATCCATCGATAGTGTTTTCATAATCTGGGGAATGTGTGTGGGGAAGGCTTAGATAGATAGGTAGATAGATAGATAGATGAGAGGTGTGTGTGTGTTTGAGAGAGAGAGAGAGTGTGGTGCTGTGAACACGAGAAGCATGGAAGCTGTCACCGAGTGAGTCAGATTCCCTCTGTGTGTGTGTGTGTGTGTGTGTGTGTGTGTGTGTGTGTGTGTGTGTGTGTGTGTTTGTGTGTGTGTGTGTGTGTGTGTGTGTGCGTGCTCACATATATTTCTTTTTATCTAAAATATCGTTCTGATACCTTCACCCCACACCCACACCTCTCTCTCTCTCTCCTCTTGTCTCTCTCTCGCTAATGAACGTGTGTGTGTGTGTGTGTGTGTGTGTGTGTGTGTGTGTGTGTGTGTGCGTGTGTCTGTGTGCGTCGGAGACACGAGAAACATGAGTGAGATCAACACAACTTACTTCTCTCTCTCTCCCGGATCCAATATGAGACGCAAAACATGAATAATAATAGTCATAATAATAAGAATAGTAATAACGCATCCAAATCCTATGTCTAATTCATACAGCCTTCACCAGCTTTCAAAAGCAGATGGCACAGGTGTCAATGGACTGGTGGTTCTTAGCGTGATGCCTCAGATGACAGATTGGTTCCAAAGAGAGAAAGAAGCAAGGAGGATGTTGTTTTTTTTATCGATTTTTCCAGAAAGTGTTTCTGTCATCTGATAGTTTCTTCGAAGGGGAGAACAACGGGGAGAAAAACATCCTGCACACACACACACACACACACACACACACACATATATATATATATATATATATATATATATATGTGTGTGTGTGTGTGTGTGTGTATGCATTATGTGTGTGTGTCTTCTTGTATCTCTCTCTCTCTCTCTCTCTCTCTCTCTCTATATATATATATATACATATATATATATATATATATGTGTGTGTGTGTGTGTGTGTGTGTGTGTGTATGCATTATATGTGTGTGTCTTCTTGTATCTCTCTCTCTCTCTCTCTCTCTCTCTCTCTCTCTATATATATATATATATATATATATATATATATATATATATATATGTACACATATATATAACAACACCAGACAGCAGGAACTGTTTCGTTCAGTGATGAATTCAACGTGCTTGATGCTGATGCTTGACACTGTGTGTGTGTGTGTGTGTGTGTGTGTGTGTGTGTGTGTGTCTGTGTGTGTGTGTCTGTTTGTGTCTGTGTGTGTGTGAATGAGAAAGAGGGAGACAGAGACAAAGACAAAGACAGACAGACGGAGTGAGACAGGCGGACAGACAACACACAGAGACAGAGACACAGAGACAGAGATTCGTAAGACAAATCAGATGTGAACAAGAAGCAAAACAAAACTACCACAAACAAACGAAACAGGTTAGCATTGGAAAAAACAACAACAACAAAACCCCAAAATAAACCATCTCATCCACCTCATCCATCACCCCCACTCCATCCTCAATAATTCTACCTCCTCTCATCTCCTCCCTTCATACCATTTATCATTTTCTGAACCTCACGAGGAAAACACGAGGCTTTCTTCATTGGCCGGAAAAAAAACCCACAACACACACGCAAAAACAGACTCACATACAGACACAGACACAGACACACACACATACATACATTAATACATAGATACACACACGCGCGCGGACACGCACGCATTTATTTATCATTTATCAGCATAGCTTGTAGCCCTTACCTCCTAAATCATCAGAAAAACCAACGTTCCTCCTGTTTCACCCTGATTCAGAGAATCATCACCAACAAATGTTCAACCCTCTTTAAATCGAAACCACTGCCAACAATTTCACCGGAAAATAAACAACACCAACCAAACAACATCAAAAACAACAACCGGATGTCAAATCGCAAGATACGACGACGACGACGACGACACACGAGAAATAGAAGTCACAGCACCATCATCACCACCATCACTACCACCATCATCTCACACCAAAAGGCCTCTCACACATCCAGAATCTTCCATGCTAGAAAACTGATGCCATGCCGTCTCTCGGTCACACCACAAACACCAGTGGGTTTTTTTTTTGTTTGTTTGTTTTTTGTGGAGGTGGGGTGAGGGTTTTTTGTGGGGTGTGGGGGTGGGGTGTGAGGGTTTTTTGTGGGGTGTGGGAGGTGGGGTGAGGGAAGGTTCCACACTTCCTGTCAAGCCAGGCGACACTGCCACGACACCACACACCACTACACGACGACGAAGTCTGGAAATCCAACTCCAAGGCAAGCAACCGATGGTCTGCCGGCGTCCATGCTCTCTCTCTCACTCTCTCTCTCTCTGTCTCTCCAAGTAGCAAAGCGAAGCAAGGAAGAAAGCAATGGAGCAACTAAGCAAGCCACGGGTGTGAGAAACTGATCGTCGCCATCTGTGTGGTGGGTCGTAGTACGGATCAGTAGGGGGTGGGGGGGGGGCTGTGAGGTAAGGGGGTTGGGGAGTGAGGGGGGGAGGGCGACAGACTGCTTGATTTTCACACCACCACCACCACCGCCACTGTCCCTCCCTCCCTCCCTCCATCTCTCTCTGTCTCTCTCTCCCCCCCTCCCCGTCTCTCGCCGCCACCCCCTCCCACCCCGGGCTCCCCCCCCCCCCCTCTTTCCAATCGATCAACCTCGTGCACGTGGAAACCGGCTCGTTTCTCGCGGGCTGCAACAAGGTCTGGTCAGTGTGGTGTGTGTGTGTGTGTGTGTGTGTGTGTGTGTGTGTGTGTTGTTAGTGTGTGTGCGTGTGCGTGTGTGTGTGTGTGTGTGTGTGTTGTTAGTGTGTGTGTGTGCGTGTGTGTGTTGTGAGTGTGTGTGTGTTGTTGTTGTTAGCGTGTGTGTGTGTGTGTGTTGTTAGTGTGTGTGTGTGTGTGTGTAGTGTTAATGTGTGTGTGTGTGTGTGTGTGTGTGTGTGTGTGCGTCTCAATCTCTTTCTCTCTCTCCCCTCCTTTGTTACCCTTGCACTATCTAGACCTTTTCCCCACGCCACTGGCAACTACCACATGTATTGTGGCCAAAGGCTGATGTAATTTCATTTAAGTTCTGAGTTCTCTCTCTCTCTCTCTCTCTCTCTCTCTCTCTCTTCTTTCCTATTTCTTCTCACACACTCTCTTTCTCTGTCTCTCTGTGTGTTGGGTGGCCTGTCAGTTACTATCATTTTTCATCAAAGAAGGGAATTCGTTTTGTTTCATTATATGCTTTCACCATTTGATTCTTGTTATAAACTCATTGTTAAAAATTGAAAGTATGTTGATGCATTCACCCATGTCATAAGCACCTCATGGCCATTGACATTAATGTGTCAAAGCGTCAAGCGTCTCTGTCTGTCTGTTTCTCTCCTCTCCTATTTCCTCTCAGTCTCTAATAATAATAATAATAATAATAATAATAATAATAATGGTACTTATATAGCGCTGAATCTTGTGCATAGACAAATCTAAGCGCTTTCGCACCAGTCATTCTCACGCACGCATAACTCTAAAACTGGAGAAACTAAAGACAAGGAAGAGGCAGGGAAGGGAGGCTATTTTGGGAAGAGGTGGGTTTTAAGGCCAGACTTGAAAGAGCTGAGTGTGGAGACTTGACGAAGCGAAAGAAGTTCATTCCAATGCTCAGATCTTTTCTTTCTGAGGACGAGTCGGGCAGCAGAGTTTTGTATGCGCTGAAGGGACTGAATGGATGAAGCAGGCAAACCAGACAATAGAGAGTTACAGTAGTCAAGGCGAGAGAGAATGAGAGAAACAAGTCTAGATGTTGCGTCAATGGACAGATATTTCCGGATGGAACTGATGCGCCGCAGTTGACAGTAGCAGGATTGACATGTGTGATTGATAAATTTTTGCATGGACAGTGTGTTGTCAAGGACAACGCCGAGGTTCCTGACTGAACTGGAAAGAGGGATGGATGTACTGCCAAGTTTGATTGTGTCAGTTGTTATGGAAGAGAGTTTTTGTTTAGTTCCTATGATCATTGCTTCAGTTTTGTCCGCGTTCAATTGTAACTTATTTAGAGTCATCCAATTTTGAATATCCAGATGTTTCTTGCAAGAGCGACGACAGTTTTTCAGGTGTATCTCTCTTCTGGAGTTGAGTGTCATCAGCATAAGAATGATGACTGACATTATGGCGGTTGATAATTTCAGCGAGAGCAGCAGTGTACAGTGTGAAGAGCACTGGGCCAAAAACAGATCCCTGTGGAACTCCATGTTCAATTTTAACGGGTTCAGACTGGAAATTATCAACAATGACAGACTGGAATCGATCAGTGAGATAAGATTTGAACCAGTTTAGAACAGTGCCGTTGATACCAAATGTAAAATGAAGACGGGAAAGGAGGATTGAATGGTCTATCGTGTCAAAGGTGGCTGACAAGTCGAGAAGAGTGAGAAGGGAGATCTGTCCTGAGTCGGACGCTAGCAGTAGGTTATTCAGGATGTGGAGGAGAGTGGTTTCGGTGCTGTGGTCAGCACGATAGGCAGACTGAAATGGGTGGATGAGATTGTTGAAACAAAGGTGATTGTTGAGCTGCTTCAGGACAGCTTTTTCAAGGAGTTTGGACAGGAATGGAAGATTAGAAACTGGTCGATAGTTTTTCAAAATGTTTGCGTCAAGGTTGGATTTCTTCAGAAGAGGCCGGACTATTGCAGTGTCTGTCTCTGTCTGTCTGTCTGTCTGTCAGTCCGACTCTCTCTCTCTCTCTCACTCACACTCTCTCTCTGTCTCTCTCTCTCTCTATCCCTCACTCTCTCTCTCTGTCTGTCTCTCTCACTCTCTATCTTTCTATCCCACCCTCTCTCTCTCAATCTCTCTCTGTCTCTCTCCCACTCTGTCTCTCTCTCTCTCTCTGTCTCTCTCATTCTCTCTCACACTCTGTCTCTCTCTCTCTCTCACTCTCTGTCTCTCTCCCTCTCCTCTTTATCGTCGCCACCCGTTGCAGTGTTTATAGCATGTTTATCTTCTTCCCCTTTTTACGCGAAGAAAGAGGAAGCGGGCGTTCTGTGTTTTGTTTTTATTAATGACTGCAGTGTAAGAGCTGGGTTTCTTATTTCCCCCTGGGTTGTGCGCTTGGCGTGTGTGTGTGTGTGTGTGTGTGTGTGTGTGTGTGTGTGTGTGTGTGTGTGTGTGTGTCTGTGTCTGTGTCTGTGTGTGTCTGTGTGTGTGAGGATATTTGGGGTATGAAGTTGTACAACTTTTTTTGTGTCAGTGGAGTTTCTGAATGCACGGTGTTGTTTTGGAGCATTCTGTTTTATCTATTTATTCATTTATATATTTCACGCTATTCTTTTATTTTCATTTTCATTCTATTCTCTTTTATTGTATTGTATTGCATTGTATTGCAACTATAGCACCTACAACAACTAGAAAGTGAGGCATAGCAGAACTATATCGCCCTCATATTATATTGTATTGTATTTCTCTTTCTCTTTTTGCCACAACAGATTTCTCTGTGTGAAATTCAGGGCTGCTTTCCCCAGGGAGAGCGCGTCGCTACACTACACGCCACCCATTTTGTTTGTAGTTTTTCCTGCGTGCAGTTTTATTTGTTTTTCCTATCGAAGTGGATTTTTCAACAGAATTTTGCCTGGGACAACCCTTTTGTTGCCGTGGGTTCTTTTACGTGCGCAAAGTGCATGCTGCACACGGGGCCTCGGATTATCGTCTCATCCAAATGACTAGCGTCCAGACCACCCACTCAAGGTCTAGTGGAGGGGGAGAAAATACTGGCGGCTGAACCGTGATTCGAACCAGCGCGCTCAGATTCTCTCGTTTCCTACGCGGACGCGTTACCTCTAGGCCATCACCCCATTTCGTTTTTGCATTTGTGTTAACCGTGCCTGTGGCTGCCCTTTGTTGGTGAATGTTGTTTAACAGATGCGCATGTCATAGACAAACTTGGGGTGTAGGTGCTGGGGGCCGCGGGAGAGTGAGGTGGTGGGAGGCGGGGAGTTGCAGACAGAAACACACATGCTTAACAAGTCCACTTTTCACAAAAATACAGCGTGTGTTTTTGCTTGTGTGTATGTGTGTGGGTGGGTGGGTGGGTGGGGGGAATTGGGGAGTATGCGGTTGATAGAAACACACGTGCTTAACAAGTCCATTTTGCACACACACAAAAACCCAAACAAACAAAAACAACAACAAAAACAGCGTGTATTGTTGCTTGTATTAAATGAATGAATAATGTTTGTTGCGTTTCTTTTGTGTTTTTTTAAATTTCTAACGCCAGCAGCTGAAATAGAGCCAACGTCGTGAATGTTAACTCAAAGAAAACAACAACAACAACTTAATAACTGCATATGTTGCCCAAGTCCAGCTTTTATCTTATTCAAAATAAAAGATGCGTAAATTATTTCCACTTCTGCGTTGATGGACACACACACACACACAAAAGCTGAAAAACAGGCTGTGAAGGATCGTCTCAACAGATGAGTGTGTGTGGGTGTTCAGTTAACAACTTGTTGTTTTAAATCGATTTCACGTGTTTTCATTCAGTGTGATATCAGGTCACACACACACACACACACACACACACACACACACACACACACACAGAGCTACACACACACACACACAAGTAAACAGGAGTGCTGGGGGGAGAAGGGGTGGAAGTTTAGTGGGTGGGGGTGTAATGAACTGGATATGGGTCAGGTGTGTGTGTGTGTGTGTGTGTGTGTGTGTGTGTGAACTCATAGCAATTCTAATGGCGTTAAATTTCATGATATCCTTTCCGAAAACTATATTTCAGATTCTATTTTGTGTTGATTCTAAATCAGTTCTTCACGCTATTGAACTTATAAAAGAAACGGTTAGGTATGAACTCATTATTGAAATTAACCATTTGATTCACGAGCTCGTATCAAGAGGCTCTCACATAACCTTTTGCTGGATTCCTTCTCATTGCGGTTTTTACTATAATGAAAAAGTTGACATTTTGGCTAAAAAAGGAGCTAGAAGCTCCACAGTTAGACTTAAATATTTCGCTTTCACTACAGGAATGTTACACCATGATAGAAAAAGTCCAATGGTCAAAATTTCAGTTTGAGGAAAAACACACCGGTAACTCGGAGTTACATAAGAACATATAGAAAATGTATGGTTTCATGGGAAAACATTACCATAATGATTTTCATAAGAGGCAAATCATTTCTCTAATCTGCAGATGGAAAATGAATTGTTTTAGGACAAAATATGTCAGTAATATTTCTTGCATCTGTGGTGCCCACATAACAACCGATCATATACTAACTTGTGATATGTTAAAGTCTCAAATCCCTGAACTGAAATCATCTTCAGTGTTGACGATCTTTAGCAGTCCATTGCTAATGTATGACTTTTTCAACTCCTTCTTAAATAGTCCAGTTGGGTCGCTGTTATAGTTGTTAGTTTTTCATTAGCAATATGTTATATTGTTATGTTGGGTTTTTTTAATCATTTATTTATTTAACAAAACTTAAATCAATCATTTTCTATATGTAACACACACACACACACACACACACACACACACACACACACACACACACACACACACACACACACACACACACACACACACACACACACACTTTCACTTACTCGCATGCGTACAGAGTAATACCCACACACACACACCCCTTCCCCCTCCGCCCACTCGATTTTTTCCTACCCTCGTCTAATATCACTTACAGTGAAAGGACGTTAAACCAAAGAACGAACACACACACACACACACACACACACACACACACACACACACACACACACACACACACACACACAGAGAGAGAGAGAGAGAGAGAGAGGGACAGAGACAGACAGACAGATAGACAGACAGAAAGAAAGGAGGAGGAATTCTGCAAAGGGATGTGAAACAAGACCACATAGTCTGTTCTTGAGAGATTAAAAAATATATATTACCTGTTATTCTCTCCTCTTCCACAACAACCACTAACGCGGAGCTTCAAAAGCAAAATGTGGTGATCAAAACACAAAGAAATTACCGGTCTCTCAACCTCTACAACCATTTTTTGCAGAACTTTCAAAAGAACGTTTGGAAAAGAGCTCAGAAAAAAATCGCCCAAACCCAGAAGGCATACGGGGGCTGATGCGCTTCTTCCTAAATGACAGCGGGAAATAATCGAAACGAAGATTAAAAAGAATAAGAACAAGAATAAAACTGATTTTTTGTTTAATGATGGGCTTTCTTCTTCTTCTTCTTCTTCTTCTTCTTCTTCTTCTTTGAGAGAGAGACAGACAGACAGACAAACAGACAGAGACAGACAGAGAGAGAGTGCACGCGCGAGTGTGTGTATGCGTGTGTGTGAAGAAGAAGGAAAAGCAGAAGAAACAAAAAGAAGAAGAAGGAGGAGGAGGAAGAGGAAGAGGAGGAGGGGGAGAGGTAGTAGTAGTAGTTGTAGTAGAAGCAGCATTTGAAGAAGCAGCAGTATTGGTAGCAGCAATACCGTTCTTATCCAATTCAACAATTAAAAGTTGCCATTGAAAACGCACTCCATAAACTCAAAAAGGGAATAGTCTTGTGTAAAGAAAAGAAGAAAAAAAACAGATGAAACATTGCGCGTATGTGTGCGTGTGTGCGTGCGTGTGTGTGTCAGCGCGCGCGCGCATGTGCGTGCGTGCGTGTGTATGTGTGTCCTGATGACTGGACTCGTTCTATCTCACTCTCTCTCACTCTCTGTCCGTCTGTCTCACCCCTCTTTCTCCACCTGTACCTCTCCCCCCCCACCCCCCCTGCCCCCCTGCACACACTCTCCTCTCCTTCGCAATCAACCTACGTCTCCCCCCCACCCCCTCCCCCCACTCCCCCTCTCTCCCTCAATCTCCCACCCCTCTCTTCCTCCACCCCTCCCCTTCCCCCACTATACACCCCTATCGCAAGAAAACCATCTCACCGTCACCAAAAGGAGCGCCGATCACAGTAAATAATGACCAGCCCGGCAACCCCCCGTGACCTCCCCTGTTCACAGGATGACGAAGCACGTTGCAGCGCGTGTGGCAAGCGGAAGCTGTGTTCAATGAGCAAGGCCCGCCTGACCCCGATAAATCACCCGGACACTCCCAACACCCCAACCCACCCACCGCCTTTACCTTCTCCTTCCTGTCCACCCCACCTCCCTCCTCCTCTTCCTTCTCTCCCTCCTCGTCTTCCTCCGTGCACAAAGTCATCGATCCCATTGACGAGAGAGAGAGAGAGAGAGTGCGACGAGCACGTGCATCGCGACAAATGGCCCTGGCCGTTCCTTCATCATGACCTGACCACCCAGACTGCAGGAGGAATGGCGGTTAGGTGGTTTGGGCTTCCTGCCAAGGCTTTTGAAGTTCACAATATTATTATTCTCTCCTCCCCCCCCCACCACCACCCCCTTCCCTTTCCTCTTCCCTCTCCCTTAACAACGCTCAACCACGCCTCCCTTCCGTTCCGTTCCCCTCCCAGAAAGCGATGCATGGCTGCCTAAAAGATGGTGGAAGAAAAAAAATACAACATCCGTGCGAGTCAAAACAAATAAACGCAACAAACAAACAACATAGTGATGAATTTTGGAAAGTTGGCTGTCCGAAGCAGACCTGGCGGAGAAGCATTGAGGCAGAGACAAGGGCGGCCGGAATGACGTGGGCCGAACTGAAGAGGACCAGCCAGAGCCGGGTGCGTTGGAGGAGTGTTGTTGCGGCCCTATGTTCCCCACGGAATCAAGAGGAATAAGTCAAGTCAAGTGATGAATTTGAAGAGAAAAAAAACACTGGCTTATGAAAACATGTGCATGTGAGCATTATCTGCCATAGTAGAACAGGGACAAGAAAGGGATTAGCAACTATAGCACCTACAACAACTAGAAAGTGAGGCATAGCAGAACTATATCGCCGTCATCTCTCCATACAAAAATACCCCCTCCCCCCAACACACCCCTTACACAATTCAAACGGTAAAGCCGGAAACTAAACAGCCAATGAATAATAATAATATTTATATAGCGCTGAATCTTGTGCAGAGACAAATCTCAGCGCTTTCACACCAGTCGTTCACACGCATGCGTAACTCTAAATCTGACGAAACTGAAGACAAGGAAGAGGCAGGAGAGGAAGGTTATCTTGTGAAGAGGTGGGTTTTAAGGCCAGACTTGAAAGAGCTGAGTGCGGAGACCTGACGAAGCGAAAGAGGAAGTTCATTCCAAATGCAAGGTCCAGAGACACAGAAAGAACGGCGTCCAACAGTGGAGTGAACAACACCAAAGGACCCCAACCAGGCCAGTACAAGCACTGGCACCACACAAGTCCACTGACTCACAGCAGTACAGCATCAGGAACACCACTCGACAGTTCTCTGCTGCGTGGTACGGGCCGCCCCTCGAAACCCGTGCTGGTGTCCTGCCATGCCACGGGTAGCTCACGTCACAGTAACGATTTCCTGTCGGCTGCCACGAGGCTTCCTGATGATGTTATCAATTACCTCCTGCCCCTGCTGCCCCCCTCAACAGAAAATAGCCACCCCCCTCCCTCCCTCCCTCTTCCTTCCCTCCTCCGTCCCTCCCTCCCTCCTCCCCACTCCCAGTGGGCGGTGTCGATTGATTAGAAGAAGTATCGATACGATTTGAGACTGGAGCTGTCAATACTGGTGTCGGTACCTTTTGCTTGTTGCC
>NC_134878.1:10328139-10333139 GCF_041734735.1 Babylonia areolata | reverse complement strand
TACAACTACAGACGCTGATGTCCTAAACCTCATTCTCTCTCCCTCGTACGTCAAAAGCAATTCCCGATCACCCAAGCCACAACTACCAGGGGCAGACAACACCACCCACCCTTCGTCATTACCTCCCAGTTGCGTCTGTGACGGCCAAAATTGTTGCCTTGCGAACTAGTTTGTTGCCGGCGACAAATCTGGCAGACACTGTCGCCAAAAAAACTGACGCAGGTATTAGGGACGTAATGCAATTAGGCTGCGCTCGCTTCTAATCTAAACGCTATCTCTTTCAACTTTCTTTCATGCATGTGTCTGTCGGCTGGCTGTCCGACTGTGTGTCTGTCTGCCTGTCTGTTTGCCCCCCACCCTCTCTCTCTCTCTCTCTCTCTCTCTGGTCAGCATTAATCTTCACCGATAATAAATCTGGGAATCGAGGTTGCGAATGTATTTCATTGCCGGCGACAAATTTCGTGTTCGCGATAATTTTAGAGCCAGAACTGCCAAATTTGATGCCGGCAACAAATTTTTGGCAGACGACGATTTAGGCTTAACATGCTTTTCTCACACAAACATCCCTAGTACCGCTGTTGCTAGGAAGATATCACACAAACATCATCCCCAAGTACATATGTTGCTAGGAAGATATCACACAAACATCATCCCAGTACCTCTGTTGCTAGGAAGATATCACACAAACATCATCCTAGTACCTCTGTTGCTAGGAAGATATCACACAAACATCATCCCAGTACCTCTGTTGCTAGGAAGATATCACACAAACATCATCCCAGTACCTCTGTTGCTAGGAAGATATCACACAAACATCCCCCAGTACCTCTGTTGCTAGGAAGATATCACACAAACATCATCCCCAAGTACCTCTGTTGCTAGGAAGATCTCACACAAACATCACTCTTAGTACTTCTGTTGCTAGGAAGATATCACACAAACATCATCCCAGTACCTCTGTTGCTAGGAAGATCTCAACAAAAAACAATAAACAAAAAACATTTGCCAGTAACTTTGTTGCTAAGAATGAACTGAAATAAACAACATCCAGAGTACCTCCATTGCTAGGAAGACCTCAAACAAACAACAGCCTGTACCTCTGTTGCTATGGACAATCCTGATACCTCAATTGCAAGGAAGATCTCACACAAACACAATACAAAAATACCCGCCAGTAATTCTGTTGCTAGGAAGAACTGAAATAAACAAGACCCAGAGTACCTCTGTTGCCAGGAAGACCTCAAACAAACAACAGCCTGTACCTCTGTTGCTATGGTGATCTCACACAAACACCATCCCCAGTAGCTCTGTCGCCTACCTCTTCCTCACACATAAACATACAGGTGCGTGGACATGAACAGCGCACATCTTGGAACACAATTTTAAGCTACATGTGTTCGAATTTCATCTTCATCGTATATCCCTAATTTCATTAGGTAGATTGGTCTTCGATTTCTCGCTCGAACCCCCTCCCCCCTAAACACTCCACTCCACGCTTGTTACCTTCGTCCGTGCTCTGTCCCTATGTCTGTTTGTCTGTCTGTCTGTCTGTCACAGAGAGAGAGAGAGAGAGAGAATGAATGGATGAATGAATGAATGAATGAATGAATGAATTTTCTTTATTGAGGGAAGTGGAATAAGCAAAGACCATCTTTTTTTCATCCAGCCCTCAGGGCAGAGAGAGAGAGAGAGAGAGAGAGAGAGAGAGAGAGAGAGAGAGAGGAGAGAGAGAAAGAGAGAGAGAGAGAATACGGACACAAACTCTCTCTCTCTCTCTCTCTCTCTCTCTCTCTCTCTCACACACACACACACACACACACACACACACACACACACACAAAATACATATTTGATAATGCACGCACTCACATGCGTACTGATACATACATGAAACGTGCGCTCGCACGCACCAGTTAAATGTGTATCATCTTTAGATTAGTTGGTCATTTTGTTCCATTATCTTTTTTCTCACATACATTGCTTCTGCCATGAACCTAGCTAGAGCTTTAAAAGAGTTTTCATTATCATTCGAAAGAATATTTACAACATGATTGCTATTCGGATTACCAAAGTAAGAATCTATCATATTATTACATTTTTTTTCGTTTATCGTCGTATGCGGTACAATGAAAGAGAAAGTGAATTCCACCTTCCATCACACTCGCGCACGACGGACACACATTATTTGCATCTTCTTCGATGGAGAACCAATGTTGGAAGTTTTTTTTAGTCCAGTCACTCCCAGTCTAAACCTGACGAGGCTATCCCTATGCCATTTGTTTGTTACAAATGATAAATATTGTTCTGTCTGGAAGACGCTTTTAAAGGAATAAAACCACCTGTATTTATCGTTAGCTTGTAAGTGTGAATGCCAGTTTTGCTTATAGCATGAGATAAGTCTGTCTCTAAATTCATTTTTGAAACCATGCTCATATTCAACCCCTTGACTCGACCAAACTATACCAAACCCATTCTCACCCACTACTTTATGAATGCTCGATACCCAATTACACTGACCAGATTCATGTTTTAACAGGAGCATTTCATAAGCCTATCTACATAGTCGTGACATTGGTAAAGCAGTGAGTTTTAACCAGTATTTTATGCATTTTATATATGTTCTCATATATAGCGGATATCTTCCCGTTTCCCCGTAGGCTAATTTATCAGATGTATGCAAAGGTACACAAAGGAATCTTTTTATTGCAAAAGTATGTACTTTAGTTCCAATCTTCTTACTATCTTCGTGTAACCCCCATATTCCAGCTGCATAAGTTAAGAGTGGTTCTATCTGTGTATCAAACATTTTCCAAAACAGATTTAAGTCCATTGTCTTAAGGTGGTTTTTTTAAGAGAAAAGGAGAATGAATGAATGAATGAACTTTCTTTAATGAGGGAAGTGGAATCAGCAAGGACATGCTTTTTTTCATCCGACCCCCAGGGCGAAGAGATAGACAGACAGACAGACAGACAGACAGACAGACAGACAGAGAGAGAGAGAGAGAGAGAGAGAGAGAGAGAGAGAGATTTCACTACGAAACAATCTCACTTCTTTTCAATCCAGTTCTCGAAGACCACAGATTATGAATATCCAAAACACACACTGTTACATCAATACTCCAACTCCGCTGGTTTTTTGTGAGGCTGTTTTCTTGTAGACCACCACTGACCATGGAATATCCAACACACACAACACGACATACACGTTCCCTTTCTTTCTGAAGACCACCAGATAGCGGAATATCCAACACAAACACACGTTCACCACCACCACAAAGCAGTGATAGAAATCGACGACAGACACGTGAATAAAACAGCAATGTTGTTGTTGCTGCTGTTGTTGTTGTTGCTGTTGTTGCTGCTGCTGTTGTTGCTGTTGTCTGGCAGCACTAGTAGCCAGCAGTAAGCAAGCTAGCCTCTCGTTCTCGGTGTTGCCACTCTTGGAGAAGGAGGGATGGGTCTGATGTGAAGTGAGGGAGGGCCGGGGAGGGACGGAGGGAGAGAGAAGATGGGCAGGAAAGAAGGGTGCATGGGTGGGTGGTGAGGGAGAGGAGCGAGGGCACAGAGAGAGAGAGAGAGAGACAGAGAAGTGTGCTGTGTGTGTGTTGCGGTGTCGATTCGATGGACAGTCTTTCAGTCTCCCTCCCGATTAGTTGACGGGCTGGACGGAGTTCCATTTCTAGCACTCAGTCGCGCATTCTAAACCTCAGGTCCTGTCACACAGACACACACAGGCACACGCGCGCGCACACACCCACACACACTCGCTCGCGCGCGCGCACAGGCGGACACACATGCACAGACACACACAAACACACACACACACACAAAACACACACACACACACACACACACACACACACACACACACACACACACACACACACACACACACACACACACACACACACGTACAATTATTCGTTCAATTTTGCACGCCAGAGAAAGTCTTTTGCGCTTCACAAAATCACCTTCATGAAAATCAAAAGAAGCATAATACATTTAAAAGGCACGATCAAACAGAAAGATCCGGAAAAGCCTGAATAATTGGCTAAACACATGGACTGCAGCACAAACACAAATTCATGTACAACGTAAGCAAGCACGCGCGCGCGCACGCACACACACACACACACACACACACACACATACACACACACACACATGCGCGCGCGTATAATTATTCATTCAATTTTGCACGCTAGAGAAAGACTTTTGCCATTAACAAAAGCAACTTCATGAGAATTAAAAGAAGCATGATAATAAAACGCGATAAAACAGGACAATCCGGAAAAGCTTAAATAATTGGCTAAACACATAGAGTACGTGCTGCACAAACACAAATTTATTTACAACGTAAGCACACACACACACACACACACACACACACACACACACACACACACACACACATATCAGGCATGATTCTCTTTAAGTTGTTGGGTTTTTTTTTTTCTTTTTGTATTGCCATGAACTCTGTGAACAGTGGCCGGGAGTGGGGGAGGGGGGCGTAGGGAGAGCGGGGGGGAGGGGGGGAGGTTCCTTCCCTATTCAAAAAATGCTTTGTCTCGTGACTACATCGTTCTGTTTATTGATCCTTTGGGGGGGCGGGGGGGGGGATATCAGGACAGGAGACTTCTACTTCTTCTTCTTCTTTCGTGGGCTGTAACTCCAACGTTCACTCGTATGTACACGAGTGGTCTTCTGCGTATGCATGACCAATTTTACCCCGCCATGTAGGCAGCCATACTCCGTTTTCGGGAGTGTGCAACTCCCACGTTCACTCGTATATACGCGAGTGGGCTTTTACGTGTTTGACCGTTTTTACCCCGCCATGTAGGCAGCCATACTCCGCTTTCGGGGGCGTGCATGCTGGGTATGTTCTTGTTTCCATAACCCACCGAACGCTGACATGGATGACAGGATCTTTAACGTGCGTATTTGATCTTCTGCTTGCGCATACACGCGAAGGGGATTCAGGCACCAGCAGGTTGACCTGG
>NC_134878.1:10318139-10323139 GCF_041734735.1 Babylonia areolata | reverse complement strand
GATCTATGCTGCTGCCGGCATAGTTAATAATATCTTCATCACCAGGAGATCTATGCTGCTGCCGGCAAAGTTAATAATATCTTCATCACCAGGAGATCAATGCTGCTACCGGCAAAGTTAATAATATCTTCATCACCAGGAGATCTATGCTGCTGCCGGCAAAGTTAATAATATCTTCATCACCTGGCAAAGTTAATAATATCTTCATCACCAGGAGATCAATGCTGCGGCCGGCAAAGTTAATATTATCTTCATCACCTGGCAAAGTTAATAATATCTTCATCACCAGGAGATCAATGCTGCTGCCGGCAATGTTAATATCTTCATCACCAGCTGATCTGTGCTGCTGCCGGCAAAGTTAATAATATCTTCATCACCAGGAGATCTCTGCTGCTACCGGCAAAGTTAATAATATCTTCATCACCAGGAGATCTATGCTGCTGCCGGCAAAGTTAATAATATCTTCATCACCAGGAGATGTATGCTGCTGCCGGCAAAGTTAATAATATCTTCATCACCAGGAGATCTATGCTGCTGCCGGTTCCTGAAGCCTCCAGTCTCGTTTGGCTCTCTGGGCGATGTGAGTGGAGCTGAGATGACCGACCAATTGCCCTTAATTGACTGTCAAGTTGGTCAAAGCTGAAGGTTGGTTTGTTTGTGTTTTTGCTCTACCATTTGAACATTAATTTTTTGTTATATCCTTCGGTTTGGGGGGCGGAAGACCGGGGGAAGTAGGGGGGGGGGGGGAGTATGAGTACTGAGGGTTAAAAACAGCACAGCAACGAATACAGGAAACGTTCTCGTGGCAGTGAATGAAAGCAAAAGATGCACACGCTGTACACGAGGACGTGCGCACTCACAGTAACTTTGAACCCTCTCCTACCCCCCAAGCACCCTCTCTCTCTCTCTCTCTCTCTCTCTCTCTCTCTCTCTCTCTCTCACAGCTGACCGAATTTTATTCAAAGGAATCTTCTGTACGATACAGTACAATACAATTCAATACAATAGCGACCTGCTCACATCTGGGTCAGCTGACCGAATTCTACGCAGATGAATCGTACAATACAATATAATACGACACAATACAATACAAAACAATACAATAAAATGCAATAAAATAGAAAACGATACAATGCAGTCCATAAAATTCAATGCAATACATTGCATAACAATACAACACAGCATAACGAAAAACCAGAACAACACAACACTGCTTAAATCAACCCAGCCCAGCCACAACAACTGAACTGGCATCAGGCCTAACTCTCCTCAACCCAAATGCAGTGAAGGCATCCCGCCCCTTCCCCTCACCCCACCCCCACTCACCCACACACAGGTCATTGGCCCAAAATTCTCTCTCCCCACAGCGACAGACATACAGAACACGAAATCGATAAAAGGGTGTGGGAAAAGGAGAGGGGAGGCTAAAATCAGCGACAGGACACAAAATTATTTCCCCTTCATTTCTTTCCTTCTCCTTTTTTTTCTTCCCCTCCATCACTCCCGTCCCTCCTCCTTGTCTTTTGTGAAGAAATTCCTCCACATTGCTTGCTTCCAGAGCATCCAGTGTGATTGTATTGTAATGGAAATGGTGGTGGTGGTGGTGTTTGGATGAAGAATCGAACACACACACACACACACACACACACACACACACACACACACACACACACACACACACACACACACACACACACACACACACACACACACATACACACCCTGGAGACTGTAAGACAAGAAGTAACATGGAAATGGGACGCGTTGATATTCCCGTTCCTTCTTTGCTTTTAGTTCGGGGATTTTCGCCGCAGGGACCAGCTCTTTGTGTGCTTGTTTGTTGTTTACGCCATTTCAATATTCAGTATTTTAATATCATTTTTATCTCTTTTTGTTGTTGTTGTTGTTGTTGTTTTGTTTTTTGTTGCTCTCTCTCTCTCTTTTTCTCTTTTTCTTTGAGGGTGGGGGGACTTGAATTTCATGTTGTATAGTTGCGGAGAAGTCAAGAAATCAGAAACCGTACATGATGGTATTGACCAAGAGCGATACCATTTTGACACAATAATTATAGAGGGGAATGTGTGTGATGGGTTGCGTGAGGGTGGAGAGGGAGGGTGGGGGGGTTGTGGTCGGGATGCGAGGGAAGTGATATATATCTAACACTTCACGTCGGGGTTTGTGTGAACGAGACAAAGCAGCGAAGAGCATACATGTGTACGTTTGCTGTTCTTTTGTTTAATTTGAAGTCTATCCATGATTGTAAGTCTAGAGGAAAATACCCCCCTAACCCTTTCCTTGTAAATTCGCTGGTTTCCCCACTCAGTTTGTTTGAATTGAAGAAGAAGAAGAAAATACAACTACAATATACTGACTTGCTAACTGGAATGGGGAAGAGAGTGTGTGTGTTTCAGTTTTTCTTTCTGTGTGTGTGTGTGTGTGTGCGTGTGTGTTTGTGTGTGTGTGTGTGTGTGTGTGTGTGTGTGTGTGTGTGTGTGTGTGTGTGTGTGTGTGTGTACGTGTCTGACTCGCTTAGTTATAATACAATACACTTTATTTTTCTCTCATCATTTTTGGCAACATCACGAACGTGACGTGATTACCCACAATCTAATTTTCCGACATACCGTATGGATGGATACATCATCATTCGACCTTCCCGCCGCTTCTGCTTCAACGTTAACTGAAGTGCTCAAGGGACACCATGTTCCAGTGTTCATGAATGATCTGAAGAGGGAGGATTGGTGGGAGTGGGGCGGGGAGAGCTCTCTGGGGAAATCTTGAAAAGCGTCTTTATTCCCCTCCAAAGTGTTGTTATCATCATCATCATCATCATCATCACTGTTATTGTTTTTACAAGGTACACCACTTTAAGTCAATGCCTCTAATGCTACCGTTTCAGCTAACACACTGGTGAATAAAAGGTACGTTGAAAAAAAACCCAAAAAAACCCCAGACACTTCCTCTAAAAAGGAAGAGCCGGGCTTGTCCTTATATCGATCATTTAACATGTGCACACAGCAGCAATGACAAAAGAAATGTGCAAGCAAATATTTGCTTTTATTCAAGACTGGCATAGCCTTTTAATCCCGAATAAGCTACACAGAATATATGGACAATTCATAACAAACACAAAACCTCATCATCATCATCATCATTATTTTTCGTAATAGTAGTAGTAGCAGTAATAGTGCGAACTTTCCCGAGGGTTCGTTGTCTTCCATTCAAGCTATTATATGAATAAGTCGTCGTCATGATTACCATTTTTCAGGCAAAAAAAGCCTGTTCCTCCCATTCTGAACCGTGTTCCCAGTCTTGCCTCAACGATACAGACTGTGTATGTCAATGTCGCTGAAACCTTTTTTTTTCACACCATTGATATGCCTTTTCCCTTGTCAAAACTCAGAAAAGCAACATGCTTGACAAAAATCACTCTTGTCGGATTTCATGTAAAAATTCAACTGATAAATCACGCTGGAAGAATTACCCCCCTCCACCCCCCAGCTCCCCCCCAAGTCCCCACCCCCACCCCACCCCCCAAAAAAGTCCTACTGGTCGTACTTTCCAAGGGAAGTCTGTTGTCGGTTTTCTCAGCAGCACCCTTTCCACTCCAACTCCAGTCACGAGACGGTGTCATCCAGATTCTCCAATCTTAAATTGGTGATCCCGATTCGCATATGAATTCAGTTGCTCTGTGTGTGTGTGTGTGTGTGTGTGTGTGTGTGTGTGTGTGTGTGTGTGTGTGTGTGTGTGTGTGTGTGTGTGTGTGTGTTTCAGTTTCTGTGTTTCAGTTTCTGTGTGTGTGTGTGTGTGCGCGCGCGTGCGTGCGTGCGTGTATGTGTTTGTGTGTGTGCTTTAGAAAAGCAAACAAAAATATCTTCTTCTTTTCAGTGGCTTGTGTGTGTGTGTTTGAGAGAGAGAGGGGGGGAGAGGGAGAGTAAGAGAGAGGGAGAGAGAGAGGGAGAGAGGGGGAGATATATATAGAGAGAGAGAGTGAGGGAGAGAGGGAGAGTAAGAGAGAGAGAGAGGGAGAGAGAGGGGGATATATATATATATGTGTGTATATATATATATATATATATATAGAGAGAGAGAGAGAGAGAGAGAGAGAGAGAGAGAGCGGGAGTAAGCGAAACGGGGGAAAGAGCCCAACTCTCAGGATGTCACTGAAACTGGCGGTATATACGATCAAAAAGCAGGCGAAACGCAAATAGGCGAATCGGGCCTGCACCCTTGAGACATGGGCGAAAAAGCAGGCTGTGGGTAGGTAATCCGATACCCCACCTCCACTTGTCCTGTTAGATGCTGGCTGACCGGGTGTCCATCATCACAGTATCTGTGAGGACAGGAAGGAAGCGGGTTGACGGTACCCATCTCCTCACCAAATACCCTGATCACCATCACCGGAGATCAGCGCTTCTGTCGATTTCTCTCGCTTCGTTTAATCACTCGCTGGTCGATGCTGCTGACCCCCATGCGGGAATATTACAGCGGCTGGCTGCAGGGGTTTAGTCAGTCTCGGAGTGTGGGAGCCATGGGTGAGGTGAGAGCA
This sequence comes from Babylonia areolata, assembly GCF_041734735.1. Classification (NCBI taxonomy): domain Eukaryota; kingdom Metazoa; phylum Mollusca; class Gastropoda; order Neogastropoda; family Buccinidae; genus Babylonia; species Babylonia areolata. The sequence continues at coordinate 10,318,590 of NC_134878.1, read as the reverse complement.
TCAGAGACAAAAAACCAGCCTGGGGGATGCGACACATTCTTCGCTCCTCCCCGCCGCCCCCCCACCCCCACCCCCTCTCTTCCCCGCCCCCCGCCCTCCCACCCCCCTTCCCAAATCCGCCCCCGTATGAAGTGCCTGTCTTCGTCTTCTTCTTATAGACTTCCTCCCCCTCCTTCATTTCTTCTTCTTTTAAAGACTTCCACCTCTTCTTCTTCTTGAAAGCTTCTTCTTCCTCCTCCTCCTCCTCTTCTTCTAGACTTTTTCTTCTTCTTTAACCTCAAGACCTCCTCTCGTCATCCTCTTCTTCTTCTTAAAGACTTCCTCCTCCTCCTCCTCTTCTTTTTTCTCTTCTTCTTAAAGACTTCTACGTCTTCTTCTTCAGCTTCTTCGCGATACACATCACACGTCAAAATTAAATCATGCTGAGGCATGATGAGATGAGCGTTTATGA
>NC_134878.1:10305639-10313139 GCF_041734735.1 Babylonia areolata | reverse complement strand
AAACGGTCAAACACGTAAAAGCCCACTCGCGTATATACGAGTGAACGTGGGAGTTGCAGCCCACGAACGCAGAAGAAGAAGAAAAGAGAAAATCATATGCTCTACATCCTTCAACCTGAACGAAAGCACCCAAGAGACAAGAGGTCCCCGTACCCGCGAATGATCATGAGGAGTGCGGGCACAACTCCTTGGGGAAATCTTGAAATGTGTCCCTCTTCATCTTGCTCCGGGGGCGTTCTTTGTGATCACAAACCCCGCTGAGAACCGTTGTCTTCTGTTTCTGGTCAGCTGCAGCGATTACCATTTTTCAGACAGCCTGGGGCTCTCATACAAATTTTCCTTTTTGTCTGTGCGTTGCTGAATGCAGCAGATCTGCTCCTTGAAAAAAACAGGTTTTCACATGTTAAAAGCACTAGTGATTTTTGTTTTCTCTGTTGAAAGTCAAACAGCAATATATTCCAAAAAACACGCTTAAAGCGAAGAATTCGGTTCATGATGTGGAAAGACTGTCACCTTGATATTAAACTTCGTCCATACAGACATAAACATACATACATATATATATATATATATATATATATATGTATCTGTGTGTGTGTGTGTGTGTGTGTGTGTGTGTACACACCATTTCTTTCACTTTTTATGCAGTTACATTCTTTATCTCTTGAAGTCAAAACGACATCAATGGGGGAGACTAACACATTATATCATTCATAGCAAACAGCCTTCTATCTCCCCATCAAGGCAAACAGATGTTCCCGACAATTCCCGTCTCCTGTACAAACAGTGTTCTCAACTTAGCTGGCCAGACAAGAAAGAACAGGAAAGGTTCCACTGATCAGTTCTCCATGGTGTCTGTGTCAGCCACACCACATCAGACCAGGGCGTCAGTCATTACGGGAAAACACTATCATCGTTGCCGAATCGGGCGACACATGATGGACAGCCTCATCCCCAGCTGTCCAGTTCCCAGACAGCTGGGTCTGATGGAGTGGAAGGGGGCCTGGGGGGGGGGAGGTGGAAAGACAAATCTGCTGCTTCTTGTGGAAACATCTGTCAGGTGTCTGTACAATAACACGGAGCAAGATAAAGGTAGGGTGGTTTCTGTGGTAAGCGTGCGAACCTAGTCTTGGGGAAGACAGATGGGTGCAAACACACGCAAGCGCATGCGTGTGCAGACCATTGAGCTCCCATTCAGCTTTGTGATGCATACTGGCACGATTCCGTGAGAGAGAGCGAGAGAAAGAGAGCGAAAGGGAGCGAGAGAGGACGTGAGGGAGAGAGAGGGGACGAGAGAGAGGGGACGAGAGGGAGCGAGAGAGAGAGGACGAGAGGGAGCGAGAGAGGACGAGAGGGAGAGAGAGCGAGAGAGAGAGGGAGAGAGAGGGTGAGAGAGAGGGCGAGAGGGAGCGAGAGAGAGAGGGAGAGAGAGAGGACGTGAGGAAGAGTGAGAGAGAGAGGACGAGAGGGAGCGAGAGACAGAGGACGAGAGGGAGCGAGAGAGAGAGGGTGAGAGACAGGGCGAGAGGGAGCGAGAGAGAGAGGACGAGAGGGAGCGAGAGAGAGAGGGCGAGAGGGAGCGAGAGAGAGAGGACGAGAGGGAGCGAGAGAGAGAGGGTGAGAGACAGGGCGAGAGGGAGCGAGAGAGAGAGGACGAGAGGGAGCGAGAGAGAGAGGGCGAGAGGGAGCGAGAGAGAGAGGGTGAGAGAGAGGGCGAGAGGGAGCGAGAGAGAGAGGACGAGAGGGAGCGAGAGAGAGAGGACGAGAGGGAGCGAGAGAGAGAGGGCGAGAGGGAGCGAGAGAGAGAGGGTGAGAGAGAGGGCGAGAGGGAGCGAGAGAGAGAGGACGAGAGGGAGCGAGAGAGAGACGACGAGAGGGAGCGAGAGAGAGAGGGCGAGAGGGAGCGAGAGAGAGAGGACGAGAGGGAGCGAGAGAGAGAGGACGAGAGGGAGCGAGAGAGGGCGAGAGGGAGAGAGGGCGAGAGGGAGCGAGAGAGAGAGGGCGAGAGAGGGGAGCGAGAGAGAGAGGGCGAGAGGGAGAGAGGGCGAGAGGGAGCGAGAGAGAGAGGGCGAGAGGGAGCGAGAGGGGAGCGAGAGAGAGAGGGCGAGAGGGAGCGAGAGAGAGAGGGTGAGAGAGAGGGCGAGAGGGAGCGAGAGAGAGAGGGAGCCAGAGAGAGAGGGCGAGAGGGAGTGAGAGAGAGAGGGCGAGAGGGAGCCAGAGAGAGAAGGCGAGAGGGAGCGAGAGAGAGAGGGAGCCAGAGAGAGAGGGCGAGAGGGAGTGAGAGAGAGAGGGCGAGAGGCAGTGAGAGAGAGAGGGCGAGAGGGAGCCAGAGAGAGAGGGCGAGAGGGAGCGAGAGAGAGAGGGAGCCAGAGAGAGAGGGCGAGAGGGAGTGAGAGAGAGAGGGCGAGAGGGAGCGAGAGAGAGAGGACGAGAGGGAGCGAGAGGGAGCGAGAGAGAGAGGGAGCGAGTGGAAGAGGGCGAGAGAGAGAGAGAGAGAGATGGGGCGAGAGAGAGCGAGAGGGAGCGAGAGAGGACGAGAGCGAGAGAAAGAGGGCGAGAGGGAGCGAGAGAGGACGAGAGCGAGAGAAAGAGGGCGAGAGGGAGCGAGAGAGAGAGAGCGAGAGGGAGCGAGAGCGAGAGAGAGAGGGAGCGAGAGAGAGAGGGAGCGAGAGGGAGCGAGAGCGAGAGAAAGAGGGCGAGAGGGAGCGAGAGCGAGAGAGAGAGGGAGCGAGAGAGAGAGGGCGAGAGGGAGCGATAGCGAGAGAAAGAGGACGAGAGGGAGCGACAGAGAGAGAGAGAGAGAGAGGGAGCGAGAGAGAGAGGGCGAGAGGGAGCGAGAGAGAGAGGGCGAGAGGGAGCGAGAGCGAGAGAAAGGGCGAGAGGGAGCGAGGGCGAGAGGGAGCGAGAGCGAGAGAGAGAGGGTGAGAGGGAGCGAGAGCGAGAGAGAGGGGGCGAGAGGGAGCGAGAGAGGGGGGGCTAGAGGGAGCGAGAGAAAGAGGGTGAGGTGAGAAGGAGCGAGATAAAGAGAGAGAGGGAGAGAGAGAGAGAGAGGGGGGGCGAGGTTTGTGTGAAGCAAGGAGCATGGTCACAGTTTCTTCTGGGGCACATCAAGAATGTGTCTGTGATGTAAAACGTCGATTAACGAATGATTAAGGTGGGTGGTTTCCGCTGGGATACAACGGCGTGAGCGCGTGCACACATATACATAATTGTATCAACAGACATACAAACATGCACGCATGCACGCATTAATCTCTTGCTCTCTACAACTCTGATGTCTTAGAATACTGAAGTGTGTTCTTGATGACATGACTGCTTATTTCTTGTTGTTTTTCTTACATGATCATGTGTATGTACCCCTTCATGAGGGGCAATGGCCTATACATGAATATGTCCGTATCCGTATCTCGACAACTCATCCTTTTCCAGTCTTTCTATGCTGCGTGTGTTTTTGCTTTCAGCTACGGATGCTGAACTTTGAGGATACTGACATTAACAATCCTGCATTTTGTTATAACGGCTTTTAATTCACCTATTTGTTTTAAAACGAAAGAAGCTTCTCTGTAAAAGTGGAACACAATCTCTCTCTCTCTCTCTCTCACACACACACACGCACACGCGCGCACGCACGCACGCACGCACACACACACACACACACACACACACACTGACGCGCGCTCACATTCTCCATTCTATGATTGCAAGAAATCTCTAACTGGATCATAATCGTGACATGAAAACCAAACAAAATCTGTAATAGAACCAAGCTACACGTGCACTGCATTTTTCTTCAACAATAAATAACCTTCTCAAATTATATGAGCATTCCGAAAAAAAACCACATGAAGCTCGTGAAAGAGCTACTGTTGAAACAGACGGTCGCCAATTTCACCCGATACAGTTTTTTGCCAGCTGTACGAATACATACGTATTTCGCAGGTGAGAGGCATTGATCAGATTATACCTGATACAGTTTTGTCAGTTTTACGAATACATGTATTCTGCGGGAGACAGGATTGATCACGTTATCCATTTCAAGACACGTGCATGCAGATTTATGCCACCCCCCCCCCACCCCCCCCTGCCTCCTCCCAATCCCCCGCCCCTACCTCCATCAGTCTCACACTGCTTTATTATCTACCAATGCTTCGGAAGAAAGCTCAATGGAGAACAGTACTGAAGCTGTAGAAATGTGCCGCACTGATACAATTGCGTTGCATGTTTTGGTTGTCATTTTTGTAGTTGGTGTTTTCTTAAGGGGGGGGGAGGGGTTATAAACAAGGGCGTCCCCAGTTAAAACATAGCATATACGCAACGGTACAAGAAAGAAAAAAGAAAGGAAGGAAGAAGAAAGAAGAAGGAAAGAAAAAAAGAGAGAAAGAAAGAAAGAAAAAAGAAATAAAGAAAGGTAAGGGACAAAACTGATTTGTTTGAAGAATATGTGTTTGTGCTCGCACGTCTTTTGTGTGTATCTTCCTTTAGCTCTGTGTGTGTGTGTGTGTGTGTGTGTGTGTGTGTGTGTGTGTGTGTGTGTGTGTGTGTGTCTGTCTGTCTGTCTGTCTGTCTGTCTGTCCGTGACTGTCTGTCTGACTGTGTCTGTGTGTGTGTGTGTGTGTGTGTGTGTGTGTGTGTGTGTGTGTGTGTGTGTGTGTGTGTGTGTGTTGCGAGTATGCTTGCGTGTGCATCAGCACGGGCTTTCATATTTATCTGCGTGTGTGTTTATGTGTTGGAAAACATTAACAACAACACTGAACAACAACCAAAGAAACTAAAACTTCATCTCCCACTTTTCAGCAATGAAAAAACAAAAACAAAAAACAACACACACACACACACACACACACACACACACACACACACACGCACGCACACACACACACACCCCCCTCCCACCCCCCACACCCACCCACCCCCACCCCCACCCCCCCACACACACACACAACAAAACAAAATACGTTCCAAATATGACATGACGAGGAATGTTGGCAGCTTTATCACTCTGCTGTTCCAGTCCTCCAACTCCCCTGCCCCTCCCTCTCCCGCCTTCCCCCCCCACCCCCCCCCCCCACACCCCTCCAACCCCGAATCCCCCCCACGCCCCCTCCACCTCTCCCACAAGCCGATCCCTCTCCCCTTCCGCTCCCCAGCCATCCTGCACTTCACTCCTCTTCCCTCTTCCTCCATTTAAGCAAGGAGGAAAGGGGGGCAGGGCAGAACAAAGAAAGGAAAAACAAAAGAAGGAAGAAAGAAAGAAAGAAAGACAGGAAGAAAGAAAGATAGGGGGAAAAAAAAGAAAAATGCTGTTGTTGTTGTTGTGTGTGTGTGTCATAATCTCATCACAGATTCATTTGGCGTTACAGTTGACAACAGTTTGTCATGGTCAGATCATATTTCATCAGTATGTAAAAAAAAAAAAAAAAAAAATGTTATCAAAAGATTTTCATCAACTATCCAAAATTTTTGCACTTTTTAAATTCTCATTGTCAAAAGCTATTTTCAATGCCTATACTGAATCTTATATCAACTATTTTTCTAAAGTGTGAGATTCAGCAAGTGAGAATTTTGTATTAGAAAAAAAAAACACAAAAAAAAACCTTTGTTAAGTCTGCATAGACGAGCGACTAAATTAGTACTTTAAAAATCCTCGTCATTAACAATACATGATTAAAAAGCTCTGGATGTTTTTCCTCAAAACACACAAAACTTAAATACAACAAGGCTATGTTTATGTTTGGAATTACATCTGGCCTTGCCCCCCCCCTCCCCCCCAACTCCCCCTTCCCCTCAATACAAAAACAAATTTGTAACCAACACCAATCGTCATGTCCTTAAAAGGTTATAGTGCCGTTTCCAAGGATCGATTCGATCTTTTTAAATCTAGTCTGTCTCATTCAGGGGGTTGCCTGTGGAATGAAAAGTTAATACTATCCTGTCTTAAAGTTAATACATTTAAAAGCATCCCCGTTTTCAAAAAACACATATCGTGCATATCTGATGAAAGAATTATGATTGTGCTGTAATATTTTTGATCGCCAATGTGTTTACTTCTCTCTCCTCCTCTGTTAACTTCTTCTAATGTCTGTGTCCCCTTTTCAGTCTGTCTGTCTGTCTGAAAAAAAACTGTATCTTTTGTGGAGGGTACGAAGACGAAATTCATGTACTGGCAATTTGTCCACAATATGGTATTCTGAGAAAGAAATACTTATCCAAGCATATACAAAATTTAAGGATTCCCATATTACCCCACTTGCTTAAAAATTTCAGCAGCATTGTGTCAAGAGATGAGCAATGTTTATTTTTTATGAGTTAAAACAGAGAGCATAAAGCGCCCAGCCTTAGATGAAAGACATGTTTCTAAATTACCCTTAGCTTATTTACTTTTGTTATAAGTTTGTTCTTTCTAGCATTTTGTTGTTCATTCAACTCAAGGTTTGGATTTCATATGTGTGTGTGTGTGTGTACAACACGTGCCTTCATATGTATACAGGTCTGTGGCCTTACATTAACTCACTCAGTACGGCCAGTCCTCTCTTCTCCTCTACACAGACCCCTCGGATGTCCAGTGGGTGACCCAACCTTTAGCTTCCGTCGTCAGAATTGTGGTATTCTTTGTCAACATTCACCTCTTCAGTATAAGAGCGTTCCGCTTGCAATATTTTGATGATGGTAATTGGGGTGAAACGCTGCTAACGTCATCTCTTTCGCCGTTCGTATGGAGAGAGTTAAAACAGTTCACAGCTCTCAGTTCTGAATTCTCTCTCTCCCCCCCCCCCCCTCTCTCTCTCTCTCTCTCAATAATAATAATGGATACTTATATAGCACACTATCCAGAAATCTGCTCTAGGTGCTTTACAAAAACGCTTTTGTTAACATAAAACATTACATCAATGTTACATACACACACCAAAATGTGACTACCCACACACACACACACACACACACACACACACACACACACTGCATATATACATTTTAACATACATGTGTATCTAATAGCTACCCTAACACATACGCACACATAGGCAGGCACAAACTTACATGAACACACGCACACACAATACACATTCATATACATGCATGTAGTTATGTACACATACATATGTATACACACATAGTCAAGCACAGCAAACGCAAAGGAAGTGGACCTGCCACAATTGAACTTATTGCTGAGGGAAAAGGTGAGTTTTAAAAGATTTTAAAGATGCGAGGGAATCAGAATGACGGAGGTTATCAGGAAGCTTGTTCCACGTCTTTGGCGATTGAAAAGAAAACGATGTGTCCATAGGTCTTACTTCTGACGTGGGGTATCCTGATAAGTCGAGTATCAGAGGAAGAACGGAGCTGGCGAGACGGGGCATAGATAAGGAGGTGTTCAGAAAGATACTTGGGGCCAGATCCGTTGACTGCAGAAAAGGTAAGAGTGGATAGCTTATAGCCTATTCGATCAGAAACAGGCAACCAGTGGAGAGACTGAAGGAGAGGAGAAACATGGTCAAATTT
>NC_134878.1:10270639-10293139 GCF_041734735.1 Babylonia areolata | reverse complement strand
AAAAGAAACAAAGAAAGCAAAAAATAAAGAAAGAGAAGACTTGAGAAAAAAAACCTTCAACTGATTTTCTTTTTCTTGCTTCCCGGACATCACATCGTACTAATACTACTCGTACTGATAAATAAAAGTAAATCAGTAATCAATTAAACACTACTGCTGCTGTTGCTATTACTACTACTACTACCACTACTGCTGCTGCTGTTGTTACTGCAAGAGAAGCAGTAGTAGGAGTAGTCATCGTCGTCGTCGTTGTCAACACTGTTGCAGCATGATAATCTGTAGCCGGGCATAATTTGCAAGGCCGGTGACAAGACAATCATCCTGACCGCAACACACAGCACCCCACTTCCATCACTCAGTGCCCAGGAAGGGTGCGGGCGACATGCACCCACCAGCAGGCACCCCATCAACCTTCACTCACCCAGCCAGAGAGGGAGTCACGACATGCACCCACCAACAGACACCCCATCAACCTTCACCCACCCAGCCAGACAGGGGGTTACGACATGCACCCACCAACAGACACCCCATCAACCTTCACTCACCCAGACAAGGGGTTACGACATGCACCTACCAACAGACACCCCATCAACCATCACTCACCCAGACAGGGGGTTACTACATACACCCACCAACAGACACCCCATCAACCTCCACTCACTCACCCAGACAAGGGGTTACGACATGCACCCTCCAACAGACATCAACCTTCACTCACCCAGACAGGGAGCTACGACATGCACCCACCAGCAGACACCCCATCAACCATCACTCACCCAGACAGGGAGCTACGACATGCACCCACCAGCAGACACCCCATCAACCTTCACTCACCCAGACAGGGGGTCACGACATACACCCACCAACAGACACCCCATCAACCTTCACTGACCAAGCCAGACAGGGGGTTACGACATACACCCACAAACAGACACCCCATCAACATTCACTCACCCAGCCAGACAGGGGGTTACGACATGCACCCACCAACAGACACCCCATCAACCTTCACTCACCCAGCCAGACAGAGGGTTACGACATGCACCCACCAACAGACAGCCCATCAACCTTCACTCACCCAGACAGGGGGTCACGACATGCACCCACCAACAGACACACCATCAACCTTCACCCAGACAGGGGGTCACGACATGCACCCACCAACAGACATCCAATCAACCTCCACTCACCCAGCCAGACAGAGGGTTACGACATGCACCCACCAGCAGACACACCATCAACCTTCACTCACCCAGACAAGGGGTTACGACATGCACCCACCAGCAGACACCCCATCAACCTTCACTCACCCAGACAAGGGGTTACGACATGCACCCCCATAACAGACACCCCATCAACCTTCACTCACCCAGCCAGAGAGGGAGTTACGACATGCACCCACCAACAGACACCCCATCAACCTTCACTCACCCAGCCAGACACGGGGTTACGACATGCACCCACCAACAGACACCCCATCAACCTTCACTCACCCAGCCAGACACGGGGTTACGACATGCACCCACCAACAGACACCCCATCAACCTTCACTCACCCAGACAGGGAGCTACGACATGCACCCACCAACAGACACCCCATCAACCTTCACTCACCCAGCCAGACACGGGGTTACGACATGCACCCACCAACAGACACCCCATCAACCTTCACTCACCCAGCCAGACACGGGGTTACGACATGCACCCACCAACAGACACCCCATCAACCTTCACTCACCCAGCCAGACACGGGGTTACGACATGCACCCACCAACAGACACCCCATCAACCTTCACTCACCCAGACAGGGAGCTACGACATGCACCCACCAACAGACACCCCATCAACCTTCACTCACCCAGCCAGACACGGGGTTACGACATGCACCCACCAACAGACACCCCATCAACCTTCACTCACCCAGACAGGGAGCTACGACATGCACCCACCAACAGACACCCCATCAACCTTCACTCACCCAGCCAGACAGGGGGTCACGACATACACCCACCAACAGACACCCCATCAACCTTCACCCACCCAGCCAGACAGGGGGTTACGACATGCACCCACCAACAGACACCCCATCAACCTTCACCCACCCAGCCAGACAGGGGGTTACGACATGCACCCACCAACAGACACCCCATCAACCTTCACTCACCCAGACAGACAGGGGGTTATGCTCTTTTCATTGCCTGCACTATTTGGGGTTTAAAGGAGCCTTTCCTCCTGCTGCAAGAATTTACAGGGAGCAAACTTCTGTTCTTTTCTCTTTTTTTTTCTACCCCCAAGAAAGAGCTCGTTTGACATTGTTGTCATTCTTGAATGTTTCAGTTTTCCAAATTATGCTGTCTGGTTTCTAGTTAGGTCCCCTAACGACGTTGTCTTTTTTTTTCTTTTTCTTTTTTTTCTTTTTTTTGTTTTTTTTTAACCGAAAAACTGGGAATGACAAAAAAATTATGTGTGAAAATCCTCGGTCTCTATCTGTCTCTCTCCGTCTGTATGACTCTCTTTGGGTGTGTGTCATTGTATATTGTAGCAGTAGTAGTAGGTGTGGTTGTAGTAGTAGTAGTAGTAGTGTGGTGGTAGTATAACCTACTGTTCTTTATCGCTACGTGTCAAAAGCGATACCTGTCAATAACAGAACTGCGTGACGATATCGCTCTGTGTCGATAGCACCACTTTTCAGACACTAATTACTATGTTTCAGTGGCACTATACTACTTGTCCCTAGACTACAACTATCGAACCGCCTTGCACTCAACGCAGTGCAGTTCACGCCAACTGTCTGCCGTTGTGCTTCTCTCCCAGTAGAAGAAATTCTTCCTCTGCGATTGATTTTCAGAAATGATGAATTCTAAGTAATGATGAAAATAATGATCATGATGACAGAAATAATAATAATAATAATAATAATAATAATAATAAAAATAATAATAACAATGGATAATTATATAGCACACTATCCAGAAATCTGCTCTAGGTGCTTTACAAAAACGCTTTGTTAACATAAAACATTACATCTATGTTACATACACACACCAAAATATGACTACACACACACACACACACACACACACACACACACACACACACTGCGTTCATACATTTTAACAATACATGTGTATCTAACAGCTACCCAAGCACATACGCACACATAGGCAGGCACAAACTTACATAAACGCACGCGCACACAATACACATTCATATACATGCATGTAGTTATGTACACATACATATATATACATACATAGTCAAGCACAGCTAACGCAAAGGAAGTGGACCTGCCACAACTGAACTTACTAATAATAATGTAAATATATAATATCCTTCATGACACGTCCCTTCAAGAGAGACCACAGAATCGGAACAAGTCGCGATGTGCTGGGTACAATTCATGAAACCGATCATTCTTTACTGGTGAATCAAGCAACTGAGTTGCCTTTATTGAGAAAGCGTGTCGATCCCCACCGATATCGTGGTTCTGAGCTCAATGCTTCTATATTGCTGCTGCATGCGTTTTCACCATAAAAAGACTCACTAAACCATCCTCTGTCTGTCTGTCTGTCTGTCTCATACTGAGAGGCTAGGCATCCTATAAATTATATACATGTAGGCCTACCTACCAGACACACACGTGTGCACACAAATCACCAAATCCTGATCTCTCTCCCTCTCTTAGACCTGTTCAGCACACACACACACACACACGGGACGACACGATACGATACGACACGACACGACGCAACACGGGACGACACGACACGACACGCGACACGACACGGGACGACACGACACGACAAAAGCTCTTCGAGCACTACCCCCCTGTCCCACGCCCACTCATACCCCGATCGAAGAAACCGTCAAACGTGATTCATGACGACCTTCATAACACAAGACACACGCCCAGCCTGACCCAGTACCCAGTGTGTGTGTGTGTGCGTGCGCGCGTGCGTGTGTGTGCGTGCGTGCGAGTGTGTGTGTGTGCACGCGCGCACGCGTTTGTGTGTATATGTCTCTATGCATATGTGTGCTTGTGTGTGCTTATGTGTTTGTGTGTGTGCGCGCGCGCGTGTGTGTGTGTGTGTGTGAATGTGTGTGTGTCTGTTTCTAACCGTCCCTGACAGTTCAAAGAAAGAACCCGACGAACCACCACCACCACAGCGACCCGAGCTGAGAGACCACCGGACCAGCACCAGCACCAGCAGCAGCCTGACTCAAGACAAGTAAAGTGACGACAACACCACCACCAGTGACCCGGTGCACACCCACCCAGCCTGACCCAGACCCGACCTGCCGTGCTCTCTGTGTCCCCCGCGCGCGCCCCGCACTGTCCCAGTCCTCCTGACCTCGCCCGGTCGGTACGCCCGCACTGGTATTGTCACTGACTGTGTCACCGTATGTCAAAAAAAAAACAACCCAGAGCGGAGCGAAACGGAGCAGGTGACTTTGTTTGTCAATTGCCCTAGGCCCTGACCTAGGGGGTGGCTGGGACTGAGAGAGAGCGGGACACAGAGAGAGCGGGACGGAGAGAAAGAGAGGAGCTGAGAGAGAGAGCGGGACACAGAAAGAGAGGGGGGAAGAGAGTGAGAGGGGTGGGGGGGGGGTAGGGAGATAGGAGAGAGAGAGAGAGAGAGAGAGAGAGAGAGAGAGAGAGAAAGATGGTGGGATGGGGTGGGGGTGGGGAGAGAGATAGAGAAGGAGAGAAGAAGAAGACAGAGAGAGACAGACAGAGAAAGGGGTTGGAGAGAGGGCGAAAGAAGGATAGAGAGAGGGGAGGAGAGAGAGAGATTAGAAAGGGGTGGATAGAGAGGGAAAGAGACAGAGAGAGAGAGAGAGAGAGAAAGGGGTTGGAGAGAGGGAGAAAGAAGGATAGAGAGAGGGGAGGAGAGAGAAAGATTAGAAAGGGGTGGATAGAGAGGGAAAGAGACAGAGACAGAGAGAGAGAGAGAGAGAGAGAGAGAGAGAAAGGGGTTGGAGAGAGGGCGAAAGAAGGATAGAGAGAGGGGAGGAGAGAGAGAGATTAGAAAGGGGTGGATAGAGAGGGAAAGAGACACACAGAGAGAGAGAGAGAAAGGGGTTGGAGAGAGGGAGAAAGAAGGATAGAGAGAGGGGAGGAGTGAGGTAGAGGGAAAGATTGAGAGGGAAGGAGAGAAAGGGCGGTGGATTTTGAGAAAGAGGGAGAGAGAAGGACAGAAGAAGAGAGAAGCAAGAAAGAGAGAGAGAGGGAGGAGGTGTTGGGAGGGAAAACACAGAGAAAGAGAAAGGGGGAGGGAGAGGGGGGGTTGGGAGAGAGAGAGAGGAAAAGAGAGAGAGGTGGTAATGGTGGTAGTGGTGTGGTCGCCGGTGGTAGCAACTGTCGTAGGATTGATTTGTTTGGCATAATTATTTTTTTGGAAGAGTCCATTTCTGTTCTGTTTCTCTGTTATTGTTTGGTTGGTCCGTTGTTCTGGGGGGTGTTTTTTTTGTTTTGTTTTTTTTTCTAATGGGGTGTGTCACCTTTTCGTGGGAGTGTGTTGACAGGATGTGTGTGCAGGGAATGTGGATAGAGAAAGGTGGGGATGCGGAGGGGGGGAGGGAATCGGGGTTGAGGCTGGAAGTGTGTGTGTGTGTGTGTGTGTGTGTGTGTGTGTATGAGCGCACGCGCGCGCGCGCGTGTGTGTGTGTGTGTGTGTCTGTGAACGCGCGCGTTTGTGCGTGTTGTGAATTCCAGTGTACAAGTGCATGTGTGTGCTTGTGTCTGTGTGTATGTCTCTGTGTGTGTGTGTGGTGTGCGTGCATGTGTCTGTATGTCTCTGTGTGTGTGTATGTGTGTGAGAGTGTGTGTGTGTATATGTGTGTGAGCTGGCGAGCATGCGCATGTGTATCACTGTGTGTGTGTGTGTGTGTGTGTGTGTGTGTGTGTGTGCGCGCGCGTTGTATATGTGCATTTTATGTGTAAGTGTAAATGTATGCGTGCATCTGTGTGCGTACGCACATGTGTGTATATACCATCTTGTGTGTGTGTGTGTGTATGTATGTCAGTGTGTGAGTGTGTGTGTGTGTGTGTGCGTGTACGCGCACGTCCGCGCGGGGACACATACGTACGCACACGTGCAGTGGTATTCCTGCTAATTATATGACCACGGCCCTCCCACGATTCAAGAGTGATGCAGGTGCCGAGACGACGCGGCAAGGACACGGAAGAAACACAAATACACAAACAAATCTACAACCTTTTTCCTTTACATCAGCTGCCGTTGAGCGCAGCTCGCACACCAGAGTGACTGACTCACCCATCACCATCACGTTATATAACCAACACGCACAACTGAGGCCCGCGCGCGCGCGCGCTCTTGCGACGGAGTGTGCCGCCATCACGCAGCATGTCACGTGATCATCACGTGACGGTGGCGGTGCTGTGGTCTGGGTGATAACAATAACAACATGGCCCACACTTCCGTTCGGAAACTGGAAAAAAAAAGAAGAAAAAGAAAAACAAAAGAAAAAAGGTTCTCGCACGCAAGTGGGGAACGAATTCGTGGAGTCGACCAGCTTTCTTTTCTTTTTTCTTCTTCTTCTTCTTTTTCTTTCCGTTAACCACCCGCCCCCCTCACTCCCACCCTTCTCTCTCCCATCCATTACATCCACCTTGCTTCTTTTCCCCTTTCCCCTTTCCTAACATTCCATTGCTTTAAGATGATCTTTGCATGGACTGTTTGATTGAATATAGTACAAGTTACACGTCCTGACGCTTTTAGTGAGTGTGTATGTGCGTGCGTGCGTGCGTGCGTGCGTGAGTGCGTGCGTGCGTGCGTGCGTGTGTGTGTGTGTGTGTGTGTGTGTGTGTGTCTCCCCCGTGCATGCGTGTGTGCCTGCGTGTAATTGTTTTTATAAAAGGGTATTAAAACCTGACATTTTCTAAAACTACTACGCTCAAAACATCGTGGTTTCAGATAAAAAACAAAAAACAAACTGATATGTCTGTGCGTTCAAATCTGAACAGCATGTTCTGACAAGGATAATTAGCTCTGACTAGTTCTTGGCATCCACATTCTTTTAAACAAAAAGCGCACATTTGACACAAATTGGACCCCCCCCCCTCTCTCTCTCTCTCTCTCTCTCTCTCTCGCTCTCTCTCTCTCTCCGACCCCCCATCTCTCTCTCTCTCTCTCTCTCTCTCTCCTACCCCCTCTCTCTCTCCCCTGTCCCCCCTCTCTCTCTCTCTCTCTCTCTTTCGCGTATTGATCAAACATTCATCAGCCCACCCACACCACACCCTGTTCTTTATCAATGTGCTTTTATACAACTCCCCACCCCCTCCCCACCCCATCCCTCCCACAAACCTGTAAATAGATTTTATGTCCGTGATCCCTCCCCACCGCTAAACCCCTTCACCCCCCCTCCTACCTCCCCCCCACCCCCTTTTTTCCCCGCCCCTACACCTGATCCTCCATAATTATGTTCGTCAGTCCGTCTCCGTCTCACTGACGTCACAGGAAAAAAAAGACTGTCGGTGATCGCGACGTGCAAAGCACATGCAATCGAATCTACTGCCGATCACGTGTACGTATATTCACGTGTGTTACAGAGAAGCAGAGAAGCTTCCTTGTGTTCGGTTGTGGTCGTAGTGAATGCAAGAGGGTTAACTCCAAACTGACAGGGGAGCCTAAAGTTCAAACGTTCTGGGCGATGATGGGTGATAATAATGATGATAAATATGCAAATAAGCAAATAAATGTAAAACATGCAAAAACACACACACGCGCGCACGCGCGCGCATAACAGATATGCAACAAACGTGCAGTTTCACAGATATGAAAGCACAAACAAATACACATCTGAGGCAGGTAAAAAGGTCAAACATACTAAATCACAAACAACAAACATAAAAGCCGCAAAATACAAATCACTCGGAGATTCAAAGAAGGAAACATACAAAAGATGAGTTTCAAGAAGAAATACACAACTGCAGCTGTACGCCCTGCAAAGAAAATCACCATCAAAAAGAATCCTTACTCGCTCTCAGGAAAGTCATTTTCACAACTTGGTGCAATACTGGTGTTAAAAGAGAGACTGAGCTTGTCTTCACAATTTCAGCTAGGTCCTACTCGTCGTTCATCTTCTTCTCCCTCAACTCTGTACAGAGTCAATGGGGCACCGCACATAAACTGTTCACCAGATTCCTGCAGGTCTGCCGACTGTGTGTCAAAACCTGGGTCTCTGGTTCACTATTGGTGTAAGACAAAGAGCCCATTTTCACAGTTTGAGGCGAGGCGAGGTTTACTAAAGGACGACACCAACCCTGCTACACAACACCAAGATCCATGGTTCCAGACAGAACAGAACTTGGTTAGGACAGCTCCATTTATCAGGCGTGATGGACTGACACTGTGAGGAGGAGGAGGAGGAGGAGCAGAAGAAGAACGAGAACAAGAAGAAGAAGACGACGAATGATGTTAATGAAAGAGGCCCTCTACATACTCACTGACCACAGAGGGAAGGATATGGGGTGTGTAACTAAACTTGCTTTGCCAGAACAAGATCATCACACGGAATCGGTCAACCAGCCAGGCGAAATGCAAAGCCAGAGAACTGATCAAAAGGGAATACACAGACACACAGAAAGAAAGGTACGCCAACATTTCAAAGTCACGGATCATGCCATGTGAGTGAATGCACGTAACCCATCCATCTGGACATTGTTCCAGGGCCCATACCGGCACGTGGTTGTGTCGCGTGTGTGCATACAGTCACGTGCTGTTAGTGGGGGAGTTGCCGCAGTCAACTTCGGAAGCTGAGAGAGAGAGGGAGGGGTGAGGGGGGTGGGAGACACAGAGGGGGTGAAGAGGGAAACAGACTGATAAGGAGTAAGGTTGAGAGAGAGAGAGGGAGAGAAAGGTTGTGTGTGTGTGAGAGAGAGAGAGAGAGAGAGAGAGACGGGACAGAGGGGAGAAAAAGAGTTGTTGGAGAGAGAACAGAGAGACTGGGAGAGAGAATGGTTGTGAGAGAGGGAGGGGGAAGGGGTGGAGGGGAGAGAAAGAGGGTGTGGAAAAAAACAACAGTGAGTGAGGGAGAGAGAGAAAGGTTCTGAGAGACAAAGAGAGGGAGGGTGGAGGGGAGAGAACGCGGGGGTGGAGAGAGAAACAGAGAGAGACTGAGAAAGATAAAGATTGAGAGGCAGAGAGCTAGAGAGAGTCATGCAATGCCAATATAACGATACTCATTATAGTTTATAAAAAAAGAATAATGAATAAAAGAGTCACGATCTGCCTATTTGGACGCCTGTAGTTATTTTGGGTCGATCTTTTTTTTTTCTTTCTTTTTCCCCTTTATCGAGGCATTTTTTCCATTAATTACCTCAGATCATTGTGACCCAAAGCCACGGAACCGAACGGGCGAGTGGCAAAAAAAAAAAAAAAAAAAAAAAGATATGATCAATAATATCCAAGCGGCATGGTGTTGGTTTGATGAATAGTTTAGCCTCACGTTTGGTTGTGTCCACCTTACAATCACGTGTTCACTGGATGGGGATATTTCCCCCCCCCCCCCCCAAGGATGTATATGACAGGTGGGATATTGACGAGGATATTTTTTTTTTTTCGCAAATAATGCACGAAGGACATGGAGAAACAGGCAAGAAGAGAGAGAGAGAGAGAGAGAGAGAGAGAGAGAGAGAGAGAGAGAGAGAGAGAGAGAGAGAGAGAGAGAGAGAGATGTAGAAGGAATGGACAGAAAGAGAGACAGAGAGGGGGGTCGGGGGGTGGGGGGGGCAGTGGACACAATTTTGGCCAACCCATACAGTAGCAAACAGAATATGATGAAAAGACAACTGTTTAACTAAACTTAGAAAGTGTATGTGTGTGTGTGTGTGTGTGTGTGTGTGTGTGTGTGTGTGTGTGTGCGTGAGTGAGTGTGAGTGTGCCTGCGTGTATGTGTGCATGTGTGTGTGAGTGTGTGCGTGCGTGTGTGTGTGTGCGTGTGTCTGTGAGTATCTATGTGAGTGTGTGTTTGCGTGCGTGTGTGTGTGTGTGTGTGTATGATCAGACCCCAACAAAGGACAGTGCACCAACTGCAGAGCAAAGCAATATCGATCTGTCCCACCCAGGAAGCCATTCAGCTATTCTGCGACCATCCCCAGTAACAGGTCTGGCCTTCCTCGTGTCCTGTATACCTCCATTCTCCGAACAGTCAGCCAAAGGTACTGACACTGGAGGGGGCACGCGACAAAGAGACAACGTATCAGACTGGTTACAGCTGGGTCCTGTGATGTCTCCGGTTGATGAGCTGGGTGAATCTCCCACTAACTGCTGCCGCAGTATGGCTGATTGGAGAAGATGGGGGGAAAGAACAGAGGCAATGTCGCAGACCGATGAGTCTGAAATATCTATTTCTGTCTCCGTGGCTGTACACCCTGACACCCCTCCACCCAGACAGAGAGGCATCAGCTGCGCGCGCACACACATAGAGAGAGCAGGCCTGACCAAAAAAAGGTGAGGGGGGCCGGTTAATGAAACCACATCGATCTGTCTGCTTCGGACCCCTGCTGTTTGTGTGTGTGTGAGTGTGTGTGTGTGTGTGTGTGTGTGTGTGTGTGTTTGAGGGATGGGGGGCTGGGGGTGGGGGTGGGGTCAGGGGGTCATTTGTTGCGGCGTATATTGACGCCGGGCATAATAATCAGTATTATATACTGTCGCCGGCCATATGATGTCGCCAACGACAATTAATGCAGGGAGTATCACTTAAACTAAAATGCACGCGTGCAAGCACGCACACGCGTACACACACACACACACACACACACACACACACACACACACCGATACACACACAGATACACAACCTCCTCTAGATCTTAACATGTTATTGATGATCTTGATAATCATCAACATCATTGTAATCACTATCATCATCTCTAAGTTGAATTATTTGCCGGCGACAATATGTGCCGACGACAGTATTTAATGATATGCTCCGCGACAAAAAGTGCCCAGCGACAATGTGGTGTGTGTGTGTGTGTGTGTGTTTATGTGTGTGTGTGTGTGTGTGTTTGTGTGTGCTGACTGCAAGATGCGCGCTGTTTTTTGGGGGTTTTTTTGTTGTTGTTGTTGGAACTGGCCCCTCTCTCTGCACCCTGTCTTCGTTCCTTCATTGCAGTAATCACTGTCCTGTTAACCCCATCGGCTGTGTTGGACTGACGCCACAGGGAAAGGACAGGGGAAGGGGACTGATTCGTCTGTTGTGTTGTGTTGTGTTGTGTTGTGTGGTGTGGTGTGGTGTGGTGTGGTATGGTATGGTGTTGTGTTGTGTTATGTGATATGGTATGGATATTTATATGGTATGGTGTGGTGTTGTGTTGTACTGCGTTGTGTTGTGTTGTGTGGTATGGCATGGTATGGTATGGAATCGTATGGTATTGTGTTGTGTTGTGTGATATGGATACTTATATGGTATGGTATGGTATGGTATGGTATGGTATTGTGTTGTGTTGTGTGATATGGATACTTATATGGTATGGTATGGTATGGTATGGTATGGTATGGTATGGTGTGGTATGGTATGGTGTGGTGTTGTGTTGTATTGCATGCGTTGTACTGTGTTGCGTTGAGTTGCTTGTACTGTATTGTGTTGAACTGTTGTGCTGCGTTGTGTTGTACTGCTCTGTATTGTACTGTATTTTATTGTATTGTATTGTACTACCACAGCAGATTTCTCTGTGTGAAATCCAGGCTGCTCTCCACGGGGAGAGTGCGTCACCACAGCGCAGAACTATCCTTTTCCTCTGTCTGTAGGGTTTGTTTTTTTTTTTGTTTGTTTGTTGCTTCTTACTATCTAAATAGACTTTTCCTCAGAATTTCTGCCGGGGACGACCCTATTTGTTTCCGTGGGTTCTTTTACATATACGCTACGTGCACACAGCAAACGCGGGACATAGTTATTTTTAGTGTCTCGCCCTTAAAGACTAGTACCCTGACTACCACTCAAGGTGTAGTGAAGGGGGGAAAGTAAAAATCCCGGCCAATAAAATACGGGACGCGAACCCCTTAGACACTCGCCTCCAAAGCCGGAGCATAACCACTAGGCCAGTGCAGTGCTCCACACCGCTCCGTTGCTGTGTGCAGTGATGGAAAGGTTGGCTGTGATGGATCGGCGAGTCTCACGTGCACTTGCCGCCAACGTTGTTGTGTTGATTGGACGACCTTTTTTCTTCTTTTGGGAACGAGAATGGAAGTGCACATTGATTGTTTACGAAGGGGAGAGAGAGAGGGAGAGAGAGAGAGAGAGAGAGAGAGAGAGAGAGAGAGAGAGAGATACAGACACATATAATTAGGGAAACTGAGAAAAAGGGACAGAAAAATGTACAGACAGAAAGACACAGACATACAGAAGAAGCAGAGACAGACAGACAGACAGACAGACAGAGACACACAGACACACACTCACAGAGAGACAGACAGACAGACAGAGAAGAAAGATACACACAGACAAAGAAGTGATATGTAACAGTTTAAAGTCAGACACACAGAGTGAGCGACAGATCCAGAGACACAGGCAGAAAAAGACACAGAGGCGGACAGAAAGAGACTGACGAGTTGACAGTGAAAACAAGATGACACTGCTGACCCCAATGTGTTGTGACAAAAAGTAATACAATTACGAAACAACACAACACAACACAACACAACACAATAGAGTACCTCACAGAGGTTGTGCCAGTTCACACCCTCATTGGTTTTTTACCCTGGGGTCAGAACTGGCCGGCCCACACTGGCCACCGGGGTCTACGAAGACTGGCCTGGAATGACCCCAGGAGGGTAAGCTTCAACTGGTCAGAACTGAATCCCCTTGGCTGGAACCCCCCACCCCCACCCCCTCCCTTGCCACTCGTAAACTAGCCTTAAATGAGCCCTAAGGTAAATTTAAGTTATAACGGTAAAGTCCAATCTTAGCATCCTAAATTATTGCACCTACTTTACCCGTCATTTTTTGTGCATGTGCGAAACGATATTACCATCAGTATATAGCGTATCCCATTTTTAGGAGGATTTCGACTCGGATATTGTACGTTATTTTACTCAGTTTTGATGTGAGATTCAGTCACTAACATAAGGTGCCACCTTTTTGATTTTTTTTCGTTGTTCGTCCCACAAACCATGGAAATGTAACCGATAGGTGCAATAATTTAGGATGATAAAATGAGAGAGGAGTCTGTAAAGTGGAGTGGATTGATGGCCTAGAGGTAACTCGTCCGCCTAGGAAGCGAGAGAATCTGAGCGCGCTGGGTCGAATCACGGCTCAGCCGCCGATATTTTCTCCCCCTCCACAAGTGGTGGTCTGGACGCTAGTCATTCGGATGAGACGATAAACCGAGGTCCCGTGTGAAGCATGCACTTAGCGCACGTAAAAGAACCCACGGCAACAAAAGGGTTGTTTCTGGCATAAATCCACTTCGATAGGAAAAACAAATAAAACTGCACGCAGGAAAAAATACAAACAATCGGTGGCGCTGTAGTATAGCGACGCGCTCTCCCTGGGGACAGCAGCCCGAATTTCTGACAGATAAATCTGTTGTGATAAAAAGAAATACAAATGCAAATACAAAACAAATACAAATAAATGTGAGCCCAGAAAGACCCCCCTTTCCTTTTTCAATAGCTTGATTAAACCCTTTAGAAAGAGGAGTAATTTCCAAGTAAGTGGGAGTGTGGGGGTGGGGGGTGGGGTTCATTCTTGACAAGCTACACGAACCTCGTGGGTCATACGAGGCTAGCCCGGCGTAAAATCAAGCAGGGGAGCAGCTGGAGGCTGTTACACCGGTGAGCTTGATGTCCACACAAACACTGTCGATCTGCTCCACCACACAAAGCCTGCAATCACTTATTTTGCGCTCCGTTCCCTCTCTGTTCTGCCCTATCTACAATCTGTGTGCGTGCGTGCGTGCGTGCGTGCG
Source organism: Babylonia areolata (assembly GCF_041734735.1). Taxonomy (NCBI): domain Eukaryota; kingdom Metazoa; phylum Mollusca; class Gastropoda; order Neogastropoda; family Buccinidae; genus Babylonia; species Babylonia areolata. The sequence goes on along the minus strand of NC_134878.1, from coordinate 10,279,207 downwards.
TGCGTGCGTGTGTGTGTGTGTGTGTGTGTGTGTGTGTGTGTGTGTGTGTGTGTGTGTGTGTGCGCGCGCGCGCCAAGGTTTGGAACATTTTGTTTTCGATATTTCGATGATGATGATGAATGATGAAGAGGGTGATGAAGTTGCTGCTATGGGGTGCATTTAGGTCTTGGGCTTAAAAATCACTGAGACTAACTAATTAACAAGGCTGTCTACATAACATAAACTCGAGCTAACCAGGCTGACAAGTACAGATACCTGCAGTGCTGGTCATGAATTCTAAAGAGCACTAGAATAAATATATAAATAAATACAACCATGAAGTGGAAGACCTTCGACTGTGTGGTCCCAGTCTTCCCATGTGAGTTCATAACACATTCAACTCTTGGTAGGAGCCGAACGCACACACACACACACACACACACACACACACACACACACAGTGTAAGACTAACCCCCTCCACCCTCCCTCGCCTCCCACCCTCTATCCCACTAGTACTCCGTCCTTGATGCTAACCACCTCGCCACGGCGGACGGTTCCTATCCTCCAATCTTCAGCCACCCTCCACACCCTCCTTCCCAAAGTCAGTCAAGATAGCCATGAGACAGGCACAAAGAGAAGGGAAAGAACTACTCGTTAGCATCCACTAAGCCCTGTATTATCTCCGTTTGATGAATTGATCGAGCCTCGCTGAGCACTGTCTGTTGCGGCAGTCTGGTTGAAGGGAGAAGAAACTGTCTGAACACAGTACAGGATCTGTAAAGATCCTCTTCGCTAGAAGAGGGGGTTGTAAGGACAAAGACAGGGCGAGCAAAGAGGGTAGACAGCGGGAGACGTAGAGACAGACTGACAGCAGTACTGCAAGACACACAAAAAACGAGGGTCGGATATAGATAGATATTCAAGGGAAATGCAAAGCACACAGAGAAAATAGGGAAACAATAAACGTGAGTGTGGGTGGTTGGTATCTTTTTTCCCCCCCTTAGTATTTGTCTGCAGTTCCACTTCTCTCTTTTTCTTACTCGTGTGTGTGTGGGGGGAAGGGGGGGTCTGGGTGTGTGTGAGGGGGGTGCGGGGGGGGGGGGGCGTGGGGGTGTCTGTCTGGCTGTGTGTGTGTGTGTGTGTGTGTGTGTGTGTGTGTGTGTGTGCTTGTATGTATATCTGTGTGTGTGCGTGCTTAAAAGTTCCAATACATCCTTCATCCTTCGTGTTCTCATTTCCACCAAACGTTAAAACCATTCTTCTCACGGAAAGCTTGCTCGCAAAAACGGGTTCACAATCTGTCTGCCGAAAATGCGGGAAAACTCAAGCAGACAAAGAAATAAACAAATACATAAACAGAACACTGTGTGTATAAATTGTTAAATGCTTATTTTTCTTTGCGCGCGTGTTTGTGTGTGTGTGTGTGTTCTTTGTATGTGTGTTTTTGTTGTTGCTGTTTTCGTGTTGTGGTTTATTTGGGGGGCTTTTGTTGTTGTTTGGGGGGGGGGGGTGGGGGGGTTGGGGGGGGGGGTTAATGCATCCGTAGTGCTAATAAGAATTATCATTATTCTTTATTCATAATCAATAGATAATCTAACAGACAAAACAAACTTCCAAAGGATAAAGCTTTCATCAGCATTTGACTGAATGTGGCAACTACATAACAAAACGTTCATGGTCGAGCGAGATATAAACCACAAACTGAACCATAACGATCAGCTAGACATAAACCATAAACTGATTCACAATGAATCAGCTAGCTATACAAATTATAAACTGATCTATGGTGAATCAGCGAGATTCAATTCATAAACTCAACAGTAATGAATCTGGTTTATACTGCGAAAAAGGACAGAAGGAAAAACAACAGCAACAAACAACAACAAAACACACACACACACACACACACACACACACACATACATACATACATATACATATATATATATATATATATATATCTATATATACATACATATATATACACACACATATATGCAAATCAACGCTAAGACAACAAACCAAACAAAAGAACTCGACAGATGAGATTCAAAACGAGTAAACTCTTCGGAAGAGAAAACAACCACAATTTCTATTGTCAACACCTCCTTCCCTTCGTTCCTCCAATCGCCCCATCCCTCCTCACCCACTCTCCACACCCATTTACATGAGTATTTTAAGTGCGTGCTGCAATGAATGCGTAAGTATTTGAATCACCTTGTAGTGAACAGAAAATAAACCAATGAGAACAAGAAGACGTACAATGACAAGCCAAAAGATTATGATAGAATGACAGGAAACGACCGAACAGAAGACGTAGCAGATATCAACCCATACATTATCCACAAATAGTCTACATCAACAACAGGTCAACCCAGCAGACAGACATACACTTTATTCTTAAGAAAACAGACAGACATACACTCATTTTTACACCAACAATAACAGATCAACCGAGCACACAGACATACACTAATTTTTACACCAACAGCAACAGATCAGCCAAGCAGACAGACATACACTCATTTTTACACCAACAACAGATCAACCGAGCACACAGACATACACTAATTTTTACACCAACAACACAACTACCGAGCAGACAGACATACACTCATTTTACACCAACAACAGATTAACCGAGTAGACAGACAAACATACAACACACTCATCTTACCCGGGGTCAGATTTGCTGTGGGGGACGAAGCTGGCCATAAACTCCTCCTCCTTCTCTGAGCGGGGGGCGGGGAGGTCCTCGATAATCCAGGTCTCCACCATGGACCCCTTACTCCCGAACGACACTCTGCAAACCACACAACCCCCGTTCCATGACAGGTGTAACCAACACACACACACACACACACACACACATGCACGTGCACGTACAAGCACACATGGACGTGCACGTACAAGCACGCACGCACGTCACGTACAAGCACGCACGCACGTCCACGCAAGCACGCACGCACGCACACACACACACGCACGCACGCACACACGCACACACACACGGCAAGGCAAGGCGAGAGGAAACAAGACCAGACAAAACAATACAATACAAAAAGCTGACAAGACAAGACAAGAAAAGACAACACTGGACATGTTTTACTTAAGAAACAAGGGGCAAGAGGAATGTGGTTTACAGTTTCCGTACACCAGAGGACATTGCTTTTTAAAGGAAAAACAAACAAAAACAGAAATGGAACGTTGCTCAAGTTTTCTTCATTGAACGCTGTATTTCGCCTTGTTTCTTGATATCAAAAAAATTGTATAAACCAAACTGAACGTTCAAATGTCAGTTTCTCAAGTGCACATCAGTGCGTTCCGAGAAATCCATGTTCGCTACATTACATCTGCTTGGCCTGACCAGTAGCACAACCCAACGCGCTGGTTAGACCTTGAGTGCATGCGTAAATACTAAAGTACAAATCAGTGTGGACTTCTTCTGCAAACTTTCGCCAAAGAACAAAACCTTTGGTGCCGTGGGTTCTTTTTCAGTGAGCAAAGTGCATACTGAACACAAGACCTCGGTTTATCCTCCCATCCGAATGACTAAAAGCTCGGTTTGATTTTCAAGTCAAGTCAAACTTGGGAGAAAGGGCGAGGGAGGGATTCTAACTCAAGATTCTACTTGCGGACACTACTGTATCAGGAAATGAGCGTCTTAACCATCATACCACCTTCCACAGAAAGGAACTGCTGAGTCTCCTTGCCCGCAGACCTCCCAAGATGTCGAAGGGAGAAGAACCAGCCAAATGATTTGAGGGGAACAAAAAGAAATCGTCCTGATTCAACAATCGTGATAATGCCACGTGCACGACTTCCCGAGATTTCCCGGAAAGCGTTGTCTCGACTTGGCCCTGATAAGGACCTTGACAAAAAGAACAACTGAAGTGGGGGGTGGAAAGGGGAGGCGGAAAAAGTAAAGGTGGGAAGCGTGACTGAGAGAGGGAGGGGTAAGGGGTGAGAGAGGGGGAGAGAGAGAGGGGAAGGAAAAAGATGGGGTAAAGAGAGGGAGAGAGAGAGAGTGGGGGAGAGAGGGAAAGGGGAAGGAGAGGATAGACGGACGCGCGAAGAGAGAGAGGGGGGAGGGGGTGGGAGAAGGTTGAGAGAGGGAAAAGAGGGAGAGAGAGAGTGAGGCAGGGAGGGAGAAAAAGAGGGAGAGAGAGAGGGGGAGGGATGAAGAGAAAGAAGAGAGGGATGAAAAGAAAGAGGAGAGGGAGTAAGAGGGGGGGGGGGGGAGTAGACACTCCTGGGCATTATCTGTCCTTCAACTGATACCGTTCATATCTGCAACATTCACCTCCGAAAATAATCATGAAAGCACTCACACGTGCTGGCACTCAGGCACGCATCCACGCATGCTTACATGCTCTCGCACAGTATACAGATACTCGCGCGCAGAGAAAAATATAGTCAGACAGGCAGACAAATTCAGTCAGAAAATAAAATGTGAGAGTGGCGTGATCGAAGAAATATGCAGAACTGCATTGTGTACTCGCGCAACAAAATACATTATGTAAAAAAATAATAACAATAATAACAATTAAAACAACAACAACAACGACCAGAAACGGTGTCATGGTATAAATCATCAAAACACCCGCCTACGTACGATCAGCTTCGATTACCTTCATCAGCATGCGGGAATCAAGACGAGTTTAGAGATTAAAAACATAATAATGAAAATCATTTTTGAGAAAGAAAAAAAGAAAACATTACCAGAGCAACAGATATAACAGATGCCAACGGAACTGAAAGCCATCTTTTTTTCCTGAGTCCGTGGGATACAAAGTTTCAAAAAGTTTTTCGGAAAGTTTATTATAGAGAAAAGAAAAACACCAGGCCAACAATAGACAGCATCAGACCTGTAACAAATCGCTTTGTACATGTGTTGTAGTGTGACATTGTGAAACACATGAATTTGACGTCATCCATGAACTACGTCACGCTCGCTTGGGACTGTCTCAAACGACTGAAAGGTCGGCTTGCCCTTGGTGAATTCGGGAGTGCTTAACTGGCTTGCCTTTGGTGAATTCAGGAGTGCAAACTGGCTTGCCTTTAGTGAATTCAGGAGTGCTAACTGGCTTGCCCTTTGTGAATTCAGGAGTGCTAACTGGCTTGCCTTTGGTGAATTCAGGAGTGCTAACTGGCTTGCCTTTAGTGAATTCAGGAGTGCTAACTGGCTTACCTTTGGTGAATTCGGGAGTGCCAGAAACATTTCCGTTGGGAACAGCATCGTCTGATTGTGGCAGACTGAGATAAGGGAGACGCTGATCCACTGCCGTCCCAGGGGACAGACTACCAGCTGAGGGAGAGCGGCCATGCAAAAGACGACCTGGAAGGGCGGACCACCCATCGGTGTGGTGCCCTGTGTACCATGGTGTCCGTCGGTGGTGTGTCGGGGCCTAAGATGTGGGCAGTCGTCGTCGTAGTGTGTGAAGTTTCTTTTTGTTTATTTTAGGTGAGTTCGGAAACTAACGAACATTTTTTTTCTTACAATCTTTAATTTGATTATATATCTATTAATATTATTAAGTATAAATAGCCAAGTTCAAAAGTAAAATAAAATGGGATTTTTCGTTCTTCAAAAAAATCTTGATTCGCGTTTGTGTTGTGCTTTGTGGTTCGAATGGAGTGCCAGGTGAAAACAGCGCAGGCCCACGTATTTACGTAAAAATTCCGTTACAAGACCTAACAGGCAACAGACCTAACAGACAGCAACAGACCTAACAGAGGTCATCGTCATCTTTCCGGAGAACTGCTGACATTCCAGACAATCCTCTGTACCACTACCGTTAGCGATAAATTCATATTCGCCACGAAACTTATTCCTATAAAGGAAAGTCTGCCTGTTTTTAGTCTTAAAATAACACATTAAACAAATTCAACAGCACTTAACTGTTTAAGCCACACTGATTCCATGCACAACTTTCACATTGTGGCAACGCACGGTATTTCCTTCTTTTTGTTAGAAGCAGGAATTCCCGTTCGGTTACACACACACACACACACACACACTCACACAAGCACACGCACACGCACGCACGCAGGCATATGCACGCACGCACGCAGGAAACAACCCCATCTTGTAAAGCAGCAGCCAATTCCGACACTGGCTGTTTACACGAGTGCCCTGGAATGAGAAACAAGTTCTTACATGGCTGTTTACTTTGATGTGGCTCTTGAGGTAGTTGGGTGACCGACCGACAGACAGACAGACAGGGATAGCCAGAAACGGGGTGAGAGAGAGGGATGAAAGAGAAGGGCTGGAGAAAGTGATTCAGAGACATAGACAGACAAACAGAGATAGAAAGATAGAAACAAAGAGAAGGGGATAAAGGGTGGGAGTACAGGGAGGATGTGATAGAGACAGACAGACAGACAGACAGACAGAGAGAAGAGGGGGGGGGGAGAGGAGAGGAGAGAGAAAAAAGAGAGCACAGAGAGAGAGAGGAGAGAAAATGAGAGAGAGCAGAGAGAGAGGGGAGAGAGAAAGAGGAGACAGAGAAGAGAGGAGAGACAAGAGAGGAGAATAAAAGAGAGAGAGGAGATGAGAAAGAGAGAGGAGAGAAAAGAAAGGAGAGAGAGAGAGAGAGAGAAAGGGGAGAGAGAGGAAACAGAAAGGATGCAAAGAGAAGCTGAGAGAGACAGACTGAGAGACAGACAGACAAAAACCGAGTCAGGTGGGAGGAGGGGAGGGAGGGTGCAGGGATGGTGAGATGGGGGATTAAAGAGAAAGGAACGACAGACAGAGAGAAGCGGACAGGCAGACAGACAGACAGACAGAGCGAAAAAGAAAGACAGACCACTCGTTCATGACACAGAAATAGTACATTACCAAAACTGTTGAAACGTGCAGAGAAGACACAAACTCCTTTACAATTACACTCACCCGAAACAAACGAAAACAACAACAAACAAAGTATTGTCCACTATCATGAAAACTAATTGTTCACAATTACCAAAAGTGAAGAAAAGCTGAAGTTATGCGGTGAGAGTGAGAGAACAGAAATAAAGAAAACGAGATAATGGGGCTGAGAGATTACTGAGAGAGTGACAGAAAATTCGTTGTACACACAACCGGAACCGCAACGAACTATTTCCCATCTGTTGCACAAAACAATAAACCACCCTGTACACAAACTGTTGACCTGACTCTGAGTGCGTTTTCAAGTGTGGGAAGTTGCACTTAAGTTCAGTGCAGGCAAACTTAAATCCATCTTTTCCCTTCGGGTTAATAATTCCAGCTAGCTCAGCTGAGTTGGGTTGGGTTTTTTTGTTTGTTTGTTTTTTTGTTTTGTTTGTTTTGTTTGATTTTTTTTGTGCTTTTGTGTTTTGTTTCTTTGTTTGTTTTGTTTTGTTTTTTGTGTGTGTTTTTAAATTCCATCTTCGAGGTCTACTTTCTCCTGTGTTTCTTAGTTCCTTATTTTTTACGAAATGCCGTAAAAAAATGTTTTTTAATAAAATAAAAAAAAACAGATAAAGAAAAAACAACCCTTGTGCGCACGAATTCGCACGCGCAAACATGCACACGCGCACGCACGCATGCACAAATACACACACGCGCGCGCGCCCGCGCGTACACACACACACACACACACACACACACACACACACACACACGAACACGTGCGTGCACACGCACAAAGATACGAAGACAGACAGATAAAAATGAAACAAAGATGATACCATAGAAAATAAATGAGGAGTTAGTAATTAAAAAAAAAATTAATAAAGCATTTAGTTTACAGGTTGGGGGATCGTTCGTCTGCTCACTCTGTTTCTTTTTGTTTTCTCTGTGTTTGGCTTTCTTTGCTCAATTTTTACTCAAGTCTACTGGCATGTGAACTAAGCAAAACGTTCTTTCGTCGTAAATGACAGCTACAGTTGACAGACTCACAAACAAAAACAAATCACTGACATACGGGGGGCGGGGGGGGGGGGGGGGGAATACATGTAACGCTGGTTCGGTGTCAAACAGAAACAGACAGAAAACCCTCGACTTGCTTCAAGACGGCGAAAATATCAACATCCTCATCCATCAAGACAACTACTCTCTATCCCCTTCAGACTAAAACGATAAGACCCCCCCCCCCCCCCCCCCCCCCCCCCCCCCAATCCACTTGCAACTGCCATGCCTTATCAGCTCGCTGAGGAAAGTGTGCAGATTACGGGGTCATTCATTTTCTGTAGGGTTCACTGGCTGACTTTTGGAAAAAGACGGCGGCTGATTAGTCACGGTTTGAACAGTTTTGTTTCAGCTTTGGTCCCAGGGTGGGCGTTAAAGCTTCAGTGTTCCCAATGGGCCTGATTTTTTGAGGGTCACTGTGACCCTTTGACTGGAATTTTTGAGGGTCATTGTCACATTTCTGAGGGTCAACAGGAAAACATACAAAAAATCAATGAAGACAATTGTACAATGAAAATGAAAAGAAACCCACACCTTCTCCAAACAAGGACATTCGAAATGCTTGAATACAATGAAAACACAGTCAACTACTTATAATGAGCACATAACCATACTCACTACTAATGAACACACAACAGCGTTTGCCTGCATCGGCAAGGGAAGTTACTCTAACACG
>NC_134878.1:10248139-10265639 GCF_041734735.1 Babylonia areolata | reverse complement strand
CATGTATCTATGCATGTGTGTATAGTGTACGCACGCACGCACGCACGCACACGGATTCACACTCACATACAAAAACACACATACTCGTGTGTGTGTGTGTGTGTGTGTGTGTGAGTGTGTGTGTGTTATCATATGCAAATATATACATAACGTATACATATAAGCATAACATACATAAATATATGCACACAAAAGTATACATGAACATATACATAATACACACACACATATGTACATTCATACTGTAATTATGCATGCAAAAAAATTTTGAAAGTGTTTTTAAGAAAAATAACCACAACACAACACATGCTTATCTTATATATATATATATATATATATATATATATATATATATATATATATATATATATACGGAATTCACTGTCACTTGTGTCAAACACCTGGATAAGAATATAAATTTGAGGAGGTGACTCGATTGTTATGCTGGAATATATATGGATTTTAAGAACTTTTTTTTAATGCATGGGCAGTTTCTACATGACGTATATTGAAAGGGGGAGAATTCCATACTTTGTGAACAATATAAGAAAAAGCTCGTTCACCATAAGTTTTAGTTCTAATTCTGGAGACAGACAGGAGACGAGAGTATGAGGGTGAGCGCAGCTGTTTGAAAAGCGTGTAGACTGGCAGGTCATGGATGTAAGCAGGGGATGAACCACAGAAAAATATTGTTATACAGCGTTGCAGCCTTACATTTAATCAGTACTTGGACTGGGAGCCAGTGAAGTTATTGGAGGAGTGGTTGAGCATGATCATGTCTTTTCGCTCGAAGGACGACCCTTACAGCAAAATGTTTTGCCTTTTGAAGCTTTTAAAGAATGTACCGTGAACAGCTAGAAGGTTGCACATTGCAATAGTCAAGTTTTGACAAAACAAAGGCACAGCAATGGTTCTGCTCCTTAAGTGGTTGAGTAATTGCGGAGAGAGTTAATATGTCGTATCAAACTGACAATATGACAAATATTCAAAACGTGCTTGTCAAAGGACACGTTGTCAGAAATGATATAAACTAAGCTTCTAGCATACGGAGCAAATGATATCTCTGAAATTCCAAGTTTGATGGATGTGGGAAATAAAATATAACAACAATAATGTATAATAAGTGCTTATAATGTGTGAATAAACCTGACAAAGCCAAGGGCTGATTACATTCATCACTAACACAAACCCAAAACAGCGATCGACAGCGAGTACGAACGCGAATGGAAGAAAGAAGCATTCTGACTAAATGAACAGACATTCTAGTTTCTACACTACAAGGGAGAAGGCCTTAACTGCATGTCTACGTTCGTCGTTAAGACAGCTCCATAAAAATAAGTGCGTAATTATGTGCATGTATGCGAGCAGAATATGAACCATGTGTTTTATATTCACCACCACGACCTTTAAAAATCAACGTAAGTGTGTGCGTAAGCGGATACAGATGTTCGTGCATGCACGGCTGCGTGACAAATTTAAACTGTGTGTTCTTGATCCGTCGTTGGAACGGTTTCAAATAATAGTTACAAGATTTTTTTTTTTCCAAGGAGCGGGAATGTTTGGTCTGTTTCTTTTCAATATTCATCATTACGACAGTTTGTTTTTAGTTTTTTTAATTATATGAGCTTCGGCTGGTGCTCCAAGTGGTAAACAGTGTGTTATGATTGTATGAGTTCATGCTGGTGTTTCAAGAGGTAAACAGTGTGTTATGATTGTATGAGTTCATGCTGGTGTTTCAAGAGGTAAACAGTGTGTTATGATTGTATGAGTTCATGCTGGTGTTTCAAGAGGTAAACAGTGGTTTGATTTGTCCACGCCTCAGCCCCACCCTCACCCCTACCTGCCCCCCTCCCATTCCTGAGATAGTTCTAAAGTAATACTGTGTGAATGTGTGCACAAGAAAGAAAATCAACCGTGTGAACTGCTTGCTGTCGGTACGACCGTAATTCCTTCACACTCAGTCGCAGACATTTACTCCCCAGAACACGTTCTTCCTTAAACAGGAAACGTTCTCGCTTCTGTTCCTCTTTAAACCTTTCTCTCTTCTTACTTTCTTCCTGCTGGAAGTGTGCTGTGCTCTGTGTTTACCTTCAGTCTCCTTGGGAGCCGGGGGAACAGGCTTGGGAGGGGAAAGAGTGCCGCTAATTAAACCCACAGACAGTACCTCGTCAAGCTGATTGGGGGGCTCGTTTCAAACAGTGATAACAATCAGGGCACGCTGAGCGGCTTCTTTTGATCACACTCACTGTCTCTGTTTTTGTCTCTGTGTTTCTGTCTGTCTGTCTGTCTTTCTCTCTGTGTGTCTGTGTCTCTGTCTGTGTGTCTGTCTTTCTCTGTGTGTGTCTGTGTGTCTGTCTCTCTCTCACACACACACACACACACACACACACACAAACACACTGACACATCTCTCTCTCTCTCTCTCTCTCTCTCTCTCTCTCTCTATATATATATATATATATATATATATATATATATATATATGAAAACAATTTCATACTTAACTGCAAAAGATACGAAGAATTGCGAAAAAAAAACAACCTACCCTTCTCAATACAGCTCCAGTGCAGAGAAAAGATTTGTTCGGCATACTGATGACAGAAAATGAAGATATGATACTCTCACTAGCAAAATATGTATCCGAGGCACTAAATATACGTAAAACGTTTACTATCGGTCCAAATACTCATTAATTAATTATAAACTTAGTATGGGTTCTGTGAGGGGAGTGGGGTGGTGGTGGAGAGAAGACATAGACAAAAGGAAGGGTCATATTTGGATGGTCAATTTCGACAATGTATTTTTCTGATGTGTTATATGTTTTTTTGTACTTTGTTATGTGTTTGTATTGATATGATGTGTATCGATGTCATATGATTAGATAATTATTATCTCTCTCCTCTCTCTCTCCCTCTCTCTCTCTCATACACACACACTGACATCTCTCTCTATCTCTCTCTCTCTCCACATTTCAGTGTGTTCAGTGTTCTCTCTCTCTCTCTCTCTCTCTCCCTCTCTCTATATATATACATATATATACATATCCTTCTTTCAACACCCTGTCCCTCTCTCTCATTCTCCGTTTCACAGACCCTCAATTTTTCTCTTTCACACCCCTCTCTATCCCTCTCCGTCTCTCCCTCTCCCCTTTACACACTCTCTCTCTCTCTCTCTCTCTCTCTCTCTCCCTCTTTCTCGATGGACGTTTTCAACTAATTGATGTCTTTAACATTTCCATTCATACTGGATGTTAAAACGGTGGAGAGGAAGAGAAAGAGATAGAAAGACAGACAGACAGAGACAGAAAGAGACAGAGTGTGACAGAGACAGAAACAGAGGCAGACACATAGACAAATAAAATACCAAGAAAACAGACTAAAAGAAAGAAAGCAGACTGAAAGAAAGAGAGAAAGGAATAAAGAAAGAAAAAAGAAAGAAAGAAAGTAAGTAAGAAAAGAAAGAAAGAAATAAGAAGCATCCGCTATCCGACGGAAATATAATGTTCCCAGAAGGCTGCCTACCAAGTTTTCACATCTGTATTTCTCTTTTCTTACTGTCACTCCTCTCTCTGGTGTATTCGTTTGTAGCTGGTTTTCGTCCAGGCTGCTTTTCATCACGTCAAGTCTGTTAACTCTCTCCATACGAACGGCGAAAGAGACGACGTTAACAGCGTTTCACCCCAATTTCCACCATCAAAATATTACAAGCGGAAGGCTCTTACACTGAAGAGGTGAATGTTGACAAAGAATACCACAATTCTGACGACGGAAGCTAAAGGTTGGGTCATTCAGACACCCACTGGACATCCGAGGTGTCTGTGTAGAGGAGAAGAGAGGACTGGCCGTACTGAGTGAGTTAATTGTTTTCCTCACTGTGCTACACGTGGGACATAGAAGAGCACTTTTTCTGATATATATATATATATATATATATATATATATATACATATATATATATATATATGTGTGTGTGTGTGTGTGTGTGTCTGTCTCTGTGTGTGTGTGTGTGTGTGTGTGTGTGTGTGTGTGTGTGTGTGTGTGTGTGTGTGTACTTGGCCCCATACTGAAGGGGCTAATACAAAAGAACATAATACATGATTCTCACTAACTAACTAAGGTAACAGTTAACAGACGTAAGGTCTGCAAACGAATATTAAGAGACTGCAGTGTGTGTGTGTGTGTGTGTGTGTGTGTGTGTGTGTGTGTGTGTGTGTGTGTGTGTGTGTGTGTGTGTGTGTGTGTGTGTGTGTGTGTGTGTGTGTGTGTGAGAGAGAGAGAGAAAGAGAGAATGACGAAATAGGCAAATACACAGAATAAACAGAAGAAGGGGGTCGGTGGGGGACAGACACATAAAACACATTTAACCCCCATCCACACTAGCATATCCCACTACACACACACACACACACACACACACACACACACACACACACACACACACACACACACACCGAAACAATTCAGACAATCGATTCCTCAGATCCACAACAAAACAAAACGACCAACCACTGACGTTGAAAGAAAGAAAAACACGGGGGATAGAAAACGAAGAAAATAACGCCCGGAAAATATCGCGAAGGAGGAGAGAGGAGAAGAGAGGAGTAGTGTTGGGAAAAAAAAAAAAAAGACAACAGTCGTCTCCAGAATTCCTCCCTTCCTCTTTCCGGGCAGAGGCGAAATCGAATCTCCCAGAATTCACCCACCATTCCATATCCAGCCCCCCACCCCAACCTCCTGCCCCCCACCCCCACACCCCCTCCAAGCAAAAGAGAGAGAAGAAGATGATGCTGTTTTTACTGTTTTATTGAAGTGTACATAAATTGTTGTTTTGGGTGGGAGATAACCACTGGGAGCACTCTCTCTCTCTCTCTCTCTCTCTCTCTCTCTCTCTCTCTCTCTCTCTCTCTTCCCTCGTTCCCGAGCTTCTACTCTCTTTCTCTCTCATCCTCCTCTTCCTCAATCTCCACCTTTGTTTTACCCATTGTTACCCTCCCTCCCTCTCTCTCTCCCTCTCTCTTCCTCTTGCTCACCCATCTCTCTCTCTCTCTCTCTCTCTCTCTCTCTCTCTCTCTCTCTCCTCACCTTCCTCCATCTCTCTCTCTTCACCTCTTTCCCCCTCTCTACCCATCCCACCCTCCCTCTCCACCCTTTCTCTCTTTCTCTTCCCTTTCCACCGTCCTACTCTCTCCCTTCTGATTCTCTCTCGGAACCAAGACAAATCTGGGTGAACGAAAACAAACTTACATGAAGAACATAACATATTCCCCAACGCCAAATCCAATAAGCATTAAGGAAAATGCTGGGGAAAGGAACCTGGGTAAAAACTGACACAAGCTGTCTGCCTGTACCAGAGAGGTTTAATCAAGGTTGTCGATCCGATCTGTCTGATGAAATTGTAGTCTAAATTAATCTACTTTAATAAGCAGCCGAGTGCTGAGCTGACCTGATCGCCTTTTGATTAGTGTCAGTGAACACAACATGTAATGGTACAATATATATTATCTCTCTCTCTCTCTCCCTCTCTCTCTCTCTCTCTCTCTCTCTCTCTCTCTTTTAACCCCCATCTACCCACTACTCTCTCTCTCTCTCTTTAAACTCTCACCTATCCCTCTACTCTCTCTCTCTCTCTCTCTCTCTCTCTCTCTCTCTCTCACACACACACACACACACACACATAAAAAAATATATATATATAGAGAGAGAGACACACACACACACACAAATGTGTGTGTCTATATATATATATATATATTCATATATATACACATAAAACACACACACACACACACACACACACACACACAAATATATATATATGTATATACACACATACATACATATATATCCACACACACACGCGCGCGCGCGCGCGCGCGCGCGCACGCACACACAAGCCAAGCTCCAGAGCACATCGATCGCACCACCTCCACCCCAGCCAAATTCACATTTCCTTTCTCAACGTGTACAAGATCCCCTAACCCTCCATCCCCCACCCCTACACCCACACCCACCCCTACACCATCCGACCCCATCCAGATGGGAGGAAGAGAGATCGGGACAGGATGTGTGTGTGTGTGTGTGTGTGTGTGTGTGTGTGTGTGTGTGTGTGTGTGTGTGTGTGTGGCAGGAAGGGGGTAGGGTGTGGAGGACGATGATGACGCGTAGAACGCGAAAGGAGAGACCACACCCATCTTCCTCCCATTCTTGTTTTCTACAGCGTATTGATTATTACGGTTTCTATTATATATATGCTTTTCTTTGTCTTTCCTTCCTTCTTTTCTTTACCTCCAGCCTCGGCTCCCCCGCCCCCCGCCCCCCCCCCCCTCCCCTCCACACTTCAGGGTGATGGCCTAGAGGTAACGCGTCCGCCTAGGAAGCGAGAGAATCTGAGCGCGCTGGTTCGAATCACGGCTCACCCGCCTGATAATTTCTTCCCCTTCACTAAACCTTGAGTGGTGGTCTGAACACTAGTCATTCAGATGAGACGATAAACCGAGGTCCCGTGCGCTAGCATGCACTTAGCACACGTAAAAGAACCCACGACAACAAAAGGGATGTTCCTGGCAAAAATATAGGAAAAACAAATAAAACTGCACGCAGGAAAAAAATGGGTGGTACTCTCAGTGTAGCGACGTGCTTTCCCTGGGGAGAGCAGCCTGAACTTCAGACAGAGAAATCTGTTGTGATAAAAAGAAATACAAATACAAATACAAATCCTCATGTTTGTGCCCACGGTCTGATAATACCCACGGCCCGATGGGCTCCACAGGGATGGAGACTCCCAGTGTGTGTTTGTGTGCGTGTGTCTGTCTGTCTATCTCTATGTGTGTGTGTAGTAGTAGTAGTAGTAGTTGTAGTAGTTGTTGTTGTTGTTGTTGTAGGAGGGCGTCTGTGTGTTTATGTGCCAATATATATGTCTGTCAACCTCTTTTTTCGGGGAAGGATGGGGGTCTGTATATATGTCTTTTTTTTACGTTGGCAGGTTCCGGGAAGTACCTGAGATCCCATTCATTATACGTGTGTGTGTGTGTGTGTGTGTGTGTGTGTGTGTGTGTGTGTGTGTGTGTGTGTGTGTGTGTGTGTGTGTGTGTGTTTGAGTGTGTCTGTGTGTCTGTGTCTGTGTTTGTCTGTGTATGCGTGTGTGCGCGCGCGCGAGGTACGCTCATAGACACATGAAGCAAATTATGTAATTGAAGCTCTAAAGGAGTGACTGGCACCTACAGGGACGGATGGACAGACAGGCAGGCACGCAGGCAGACGTACAGTCACTAGTATGAATAAACGGACAAAAAAAAAATTCCTTCCTTTGTTAGCTAACGAACAGAGAGACAAACAGAGAGAAGACTATTACAAGAAAGTTGGAAGAGAGAGAAAAAAAATTAAACCAGAAGAAAAGCCAATCCCAAAATATATTGATTTTATGAACACCCAAAAGAAACGCTGATTCCACGAACCAGTTAAGCCGTGGAACACTAAGGAAGAAGAACACCGAACTCGCCAGTCACAAACAGCAGCCAACTAGGCAGCGGGACTTGCCAAAGCTCTCCACTTGTCTGCCGCCGCACTTTCCTCCCATGGGTACTCCGACTGATGACCACATACAGCGTCCCCAAATCGAATCCGCTGTGGACGTGATGGTACTCAGGACTTGTGCTCCGCAGTCTGAGCAGTCACACCACAAAGTCCTCTTCCCCGTGCCCGCTCTCATCAAAGCTGTTTGAAACGTAGCGTCGAAGCTAAGGCCCAGAATCGACTGCGTGTCATTATTTTCCACTGCAGCAGAGGAAAGTCAGGAAATCTTGAGTAAAGGTGCTGATCAACGTAATTTTCAGCCGTCTGAACAGGACATTAACCCCTTGACTGACTGCTGCTGAGGACTATGCTCGTCAGTGAAGGGCTGTCTGTCACCTGAGAAAGATTGAGCTTTTAGGTCAGTGTGTCAGTCACGAGTGTTCATTTGAACTTCTTCCTCTTGGATTGCATTACTTTTGTTTTGCAAAATCAATACTTAAAAGAGTTCACCAAAAGCAGTAGACTTATTGCACTAAAGGCTCATCAGTCAAGGGACCAGAACGGTGTGTCACCACAGTCGTGCGTCTGATCTGGCAGCATCCTTTCCAGACACAGAGCTATGGTTCATTCTGCAACAACCAAAGAAAGTGCCAGGCTCGTGGAACGGGAAACAAATTGTCCAAAACAACTTCCCCCTTCACCTTGGTGACGGTTTTCTACACAATATACACTAGCAGAACTACATAAGTGGAATGCAGAGATAAAGTGTTCGAATAAGTGAAACTGAGTGCCGGAGGCGAAGTCATCTAATATATGTATACATGTAACCAAGCAGATTCAGGTGCCGACATGTTCCAAGATCTAGCTTTGTCGATCGCTCGATAAAATCTCAAATCGAGTGTGTTCGTTTTGTCATATCAATTTTTAGTATGTAAGGCATTACACCAACAAGCCATACCTAATAATTCTCGCATCTAACGTGTTCAGTCTGTCCTGTCTAAGCTGGGTATGTAAAGCATCAGAACAAAAATTATTACCCTAAAAAATCTAACCAGAATACGAAAATTTATTTAATTTTCTCCACTCAACAAAGGCTGCTTCCTGTGCCAGCTTATTCGTTTCACACATGCTGAGTTTGACTGTCCTGTTCACTTAGTTTGTGTGGTTGAAACAGCCATTGTGTCTTGACCTTTACTTATCACCATTTCACTGTGTGTCTACACCTGTCATACAGATCGCGCTTCACTACATGTAGCTAATACCTGTAATGCACAAATAGACTACATTTAACTGCATGCATCCAGATACCTTTAATGCACGTATAGACTGCAAGTTAAATGCACGTGTCAGCTGGTTTACTGTGTTCGCCTTCACTGCAAGCACGTTTACCACTGTATGTTTTGGCACCCTTGCTGTCGGAATTCTTCCTGCTGGAAAACAGCACATCCGGCGCTCCATCGACAGATGTTGCGGGACCAACACCCGATGTTGTCATGATGCCGAAGACATCCCAATTCGCCCATTTCACATTCGTCCATTCCCGATTCGCCAGTCACTTAACTCGTGATCCCGATTCGCCTATTCCCATTTCGTCTATGTACTCGTGGAACCGTCAGTTGCTTTTACGTGTGTATTTAAGTAGACTGTGATAAAGCCACTCGACATTTCCGGCGCGCTCGCGAGCGCGCGTACACGCACGTACGCACAGAGGTCTGCCGGCGTTCTGCCATAGGATGGAAAAGGAGATGACTGGGGAAAATTCAGCTGACAGTATTTCAACTGTAGTCATTGATTCTCAGAAAAAGAAAAAAAAATTACAACTACAACACAACAAAAAATAGCATGACCCTAACCCTTTCTACCTGTTGTTATCTTTTCACTAATGAAAATAACTGTGTTCCACTGTAAAATGTGTATGTCGTTTATGGGTTTACAAGTGGTTCTTAACAGAAACGAACAGTCACTGACTAATAAAGTTTAAGAAATCATTCCGTCCGCGCAAAATAATAGAACAATTAGCAGTGCTGTAGGAAACTATCAGACACTGTGTGACTGTATTCAGCTAAAACTGTACAAAATAAAACACAATTATTTCATCGCGAAGCAATAGGTTTTGCGGAAGAAGGGTTTATCGAGCAGAAGTGATCATGGCTGATTACATCAAAGTTTCAGTCGTTCTCAAAAAATGAACCACGAAATGTGCCATAAAAAAAACATTCTCTCGCAAGTATCTCACTGTGAAAATCTATCAACTACCCCTCAGTTTGCCAAAGTTTGACAGAAATAAAGAGTCAAAAATAAACATACCTCTTATTTGACCTCAGAGATGGGGCATAGAAGGGGGATGCGGTGACAGTGCGTGTTTTAAAAAAAATTATATTGACAATGATTATTCTAACAAAACCAAATTCCAGTGCCGACCCAAGCTGCTGCATATCTAACTGAAACAAATTTGAAAATCGCAAAACCCGTGTTTTGCCAATGAACAACGCAAAAATCACCAACATTCTAAAAACTGACAAACCTGCAAAACATCTCTGGTGTATGCGTCTAAATGCAGAACATGTTTAAAACGTAAAGCCCCGTCTCTTGTCGGTATTAAGTTGAAACACGAAAGTACAACATTGACAGGCCTTCCAGCTGTGCACTTTGGCAGCTTCTGAGAAAGAAACAAAGAAAGAAACAAACAAAGACACAAAGAACCCAGGACAGAAACTAACAAAACCAGACAACTCTTAGCTCCTGATTGTAGAAAATCTGTGACGACGCGCCCTACACTCTTGCCAACATCTTTATAAAAAAAATGACGAATGGGGTGCTAAATCCGGCTAGGTAAACAGACTGGCTGACAACTCTTCTTAGTTTACAAGCATACTTCTGGAACTTACAGGTATACTAGTTTCTTGCTTTATTCTCATCAGAAGAAAACAACGTCAAGTCCTTGATCTTTTACCTGCATCAAACTGAAATAGTGTATTGTATGCTGTTTACTTGTCCAACCGACGGAAAATCAGTTGCTAACCTGAAGTTCTACCTGAAGATCTAGTCATCAGCCCCATCCACATGTAATATGCGGCTCCTGTTCAAACGTGTGTGTGTGTGTGTGTGTGTGTGTGTGTGTGTGTGTGTGTGTGTGTGTGTGTGTGTGTGTGTGTGTGTGTGTGTGTGTGTGTGTGTGTGTGTGTGTGTGTGTGTGTGTGTGTGTGTGTGTGTGTGTGTGTGTGTGTGTGCATGTGTGAGTATGCACAAGTTTTTGTATTGATATGCACATGTATGTATCCTGATTTCTACACTATCATGTGTTTGTGTATGCTTTTCGATTTATGTTCGAACCTTGTTATGTACTATCCCCCCCCCTCCTCCCCCCCCCCCCCGCACCTCCCCCCCCCCTCCCAATATTCCTTGCGACCCCCGTACACTTGGTAATAAAGACATATTCTGTTCTATCTATTCTATTCTGACCCTGTATCTTGCCGCATTTAGGTTCGCCAAAACCATATACGAGACATACATTCTATTCGTGTTTTCCACCTCTGCAATGCCATAACAAACGGTAAGAAGCAAGGGATGTTACGTTCTGCTGCTGTTTCTGTCAGCATTGTATGTGTTGTATGCTGTGGTGGAACAAGAACCAATGAAGCCAAGTTCCTAAGCTATGTCCAGTTCTGCTCTGCCTGTCAGTGAAATTCATATGGGGGTGTACTCATACCCTGTTCCTGTGTGTGTGTGTGTGTGTGTGTGAGTGTGTGTGTGTGTGTGTGTGTGTGTGTGTGTGTGTGTGTGTGTGTGTGTGTGTGTGTGTGTGTGTGTGTGTGTGTGTGTGTGTGTGTGTGTGTGTGTGTGCAGTGCGTGCATGTGAGAGTATGCACAAGTTTTTGTATTGATATGCACATGTATGTATCCTGATTTCTACACTTTTATGTGTTTGTGTATGCTTTTCGATTTATGTTCGAACCTTGTTATGTACTATCCCCCCCCCTCCTCCCCCCCCCCCCCCGCACCTCCCCCCCCCCCTTCCAATATTCCTTGCGACCCCCGTACACTTGGTAATAAAGACATACTCTGTTCTATCTATTCTATTCTGACCCTGTATCTTGCCGCATTGACCAAATAGGTTCGCCAAAACCATATACGAGACATACATTCTCTTCGTGTCTTCCACCTCTGCAATGCCATAATAAACGGTAAGAAGCAAGGGATGTTACGTTCTGCTGCTGTTTCTGTCAGCATTGTATGTGTTGTATGCTGTGGTGGAACAAGAACCAATGAAGCCAAGTTCCTAAGCTATGTCCAGTTCTGCTCTGCCTGTCAGTGAAATTCATATGGGGGTGTACTCATACCCTGTTCTGTGTGTGTGTGTGTGTGTGTGTGTGTGTGTGTGTGTGTGTGGTGTCTTCTTTTTCTGTAATATCAAATATAACTGCCCTTCAACCTCCTCCTCTCTCTTCCCCCCCCCCCCCTCCTTTGCGCGTCAGTCTTTATAAATGAGGACCGATTTTTTTACTCATCTTTTTGACCTTGCGACCTTATCATCGTAGTTTAAAACTAAGATGAAAACGATCGAGTATTCTGTGTGTGTGTGTGTGTGTGTGTGTGTGTGTGTGTGTGTGTGTGTGTGTGTGTGTGTGTGTGTGTGTGTGTACATATATATGTACACACACACACACACACACACATATATATATATATATATATATATATATATATAGAGAGAGAGAGAGAGAGAGATAGATGCATAGATACCAGTCTTCAGTTAAAGCAGCACAAACGTCTGAGTGTAATTTTTTACAGGAAAATATCGATATCATCGCGAAGAGAAACTGTGTCTTGACATTCAATAAATGTCACAAGGTAAACTGAAGAAACTGAAGAAACCGGTGTTTTGAAGCCTTGAGTCTCATATCATATAACAATGAATTTCAAAACAAGCCTCGGATGTTGGAAAACCGTGATCTCACCGTCTGCTTCCAACGGTCATGGAAACATTGGTGATACTGGTTACTCTCTGTGAAACTGGACGTGTGCTTTTGCAGACCTGAAATCTGTCTTGCGGCTGGCAAGTGCACAATGTTTTTGTTCGCTGCAGAAGCAAGCAAGCAGACAAGGACACACACAGACACACACACACACACACACACACACACACACACACACACACACACACATATATATATATATATATATGGGAGACAATAACACCAACACAGACACAGACGCACACACACACACAAACACCAACACACACACACCAACACACACACACACACACACACACACACACACACACACACACACACACACACACACACACGTATAATGAATGGGAGCTCAGGTACTTCCCGGAACCTGCCAAGGTTCCCACTGAATCCCTTTGACATTTCCGTCCATCAAAGCCCCTTGACCCCACACTGCTCGCTCCACCCCACACCACCACCCCCAACCATCCCCTTCCTTCTCAAACCTACCCCCACCACCTCTTCCTCTACCACCCCCAACTACCCCCTTCCTTTTCAAACCTCCCCCCCTCCTTCCTCTCCATCCACACACATTCATTCATACCATCTCCCAAAAGCTGACTTTCCAATTAATCCTGTCAGTATCCGATACTGTTGATAGCACTGTACATGACTGGCATAAAGACTTCACAAAGGGCCACTTCATAAAAGCTGGTATCCTTTTATAAAATGCAAAAAAAAGAATCGAGAGATGTTTCAAATTATGCAAACTGCTTTTGGTCTACCACTGACGTGTTACTGAACACACAAATAACTGTTTTTTGGTACACGTGCACTTTGAACAGCTTGAAAATTTAGAATTAAAATGGATGAATCAACGTTAATGTTACAATTACTGAGCGGTTTGTACACGATATCTGTGGGTTGTTTTGTTGGGGGGGCGGGGGGGGGGGTGGTGGGAATGCAGATATCACCTCTGGTGCTCATTACATTAGCTGCAAACACCGCTGTTTGCCGAAACTTCAGCACCATTTCATCATGCGCCCAAGGAAAAACACTGTGAAACTTCCCAAGTAGTCCTTAGCCTTTCGTGAACCCTGTATTACATCAAACTAGGCGTACGATGGCTCAGTGGTTAAAACGTCTGCCAGAAAAGGTGACTCAGTCCTGAAGTGGCGACCACCCTGGAGGCGCGGGTTCGAACCTGCTGAGGACCAGGAAAAAAAGAAAAGGCGGCAATACAAGGGTATCCAGGAGTCATGACCTGGGTGCGGCCCGGCCCCCTTAGAGTCTAAGGAGTTAAGGGCCGAAACACTTGACTGAGGGGGGCTTTTTCTCTGAAGACCTTGTACTGCCGAGCTCTCCTTAGAGTTTCTTATCACTATCCACTCGCAAAACGGACACAACTGAGAATTGTGTTCCGAACGTGGATGTTTTTATTAAACAACGGGACACATACTGACTTATAGATGGATACGATCCACGTCAACACAGCTTTATACTGCAGTTAACCTTTGACAGAACTCGGGTTCAGTTTAACTCACTCAGTACGGCCAGCCCTCTCTTCTCCTCTACACAGACACCTCGGATGTCCAGTGGGTGTCTGAATGACCCAACCTTTAGTTTCCGTCGTCAGAATTGTGGTATTCTTTGTCAACATTCACCTCTTCAGTATAAGAGCGTTCCGCTTGCAATATTTTGATGATGGTAATTGGGGTGAAACGCTGTTAACGTCGTCTCTTTCGCCGTTCGTATGGAGAGAGTTAATGATTAAAACGATGGGGATCAAGAGAACACAGCACATCTGTGCACATTGATGCCAACATCCGAAACATACTGTTGTGTCATAATTGCTCTCTCCTTTCATGTCTCTTTCTACGTTTTGCGACAGTCTACATCAGTCAGAAAAGATTATTAAGTTATTAGGATTGTTTGCTGTACACTTTAACATCATGTTTTACGGAGTACGAGTGCCGTATGTACAGGTGTTCATGTGAGTGACGCCACCAACTTGTCGGTTATTTTTCGGATCATGCATGTACGTATTACCTGCTTACTGTGCAGCAACAACAGGGTGTATACATACCCTTGTCTCTTTCCCTTTCTCTTTCTTTGACTTTTGTGTAGCTTTAAGGAACGTGCTGGCTCTGTCTACTGGGTTTAAAGTGACAAAAGTAGCACCTGTTTGTTTTGTTGTTTTCCGTTGTCTTACACTAAATCAACCACTTACTTATCCCCTAAACATTGTATTGAATGATAGTCAGTGATTCTCTATTGCATTCTGGTGAAGAAGAAGAAGATACCTGAGTGTATCCCATCTATCTGTAGCATAATTCAGTTTCTTTGTGTTGCATTTATTCTCATTTCGTGAACAAAAATAAATCAAAAGCACATATTCCATTCACGCTTTTATTTCATGGAAACCAATGTGGTTAAACCATGTATTTTCCCGTAAATATGTGATAAGTAAACGCACAGAGTGACCCCTCAGTAAGCATAACTGAAAATTGGTTACAATGAAGACAGAGAGACGTGAGACAGGTGGAAAGACAGAGAAAAAGAGAGAGAGGACAGAAAGAGAGACAGACAGACAGAGACAGAGAGACAGAGAAAAGGAGATTTAGAAATAACATTAGGTACCTAAAACAGGATCCACGGAAACCTACAATGACGGTGCAGTGAACTGTAGTAAGATGTTTCACTTAGCGAACTGCAAAACTACCTGACCCCACAGAAAGACACAGCAGCAAATGACAGAGAGCATGACTCGCCACCTCTGTCACTTGTTTCCTGCCATACTTTCCTCCCAAAGCTGTACCGCATTGCGGACAAGCACAGCATCCCCAAATCGAATCCACTGCAGACATGACGACACTCCACCCGCTGAACACAGCCAGGATTGCCCATGTCCCCTCCTCTACGCGGCCGCTTTTATTAAACCTGACGCAATCTCAGCGTCGAAGTACTGTGGCCTTTGGCGAAGATTTGGCTTCTTTCAGTCAATACCTTCTTCTTTTTATCTTGTGGGGGTGTCATGGGGAAATCTAGTCAGAAAAGGTGCTGATACACATCATGCGGCATCGAAATGAAGGTATTTAGCAAAGAATGGGCTCCAGAAGGGCACGCGATGACATCGTGACTACAGATTGTGGTGTTCTGCGTTTACCAGACAGACGAGTGGATTGACATGCATGATACAACCGAGTGTTGATCGGTCCCAAACAATCAGGCGTGAATCCTCTATCAGCCGCTAGATTTATCTCTGGAAGTTTGGAATTTGTTTTACATGCAAGAATGGACATAACAATGGTGTCTTTTATGCACAGATAATTTCAGAAGTTACTTTCCTTAAAATTAACTCAGGCACACAAGCCCTTTTCCAAACAAAGGTGATGACACATGAAATTTTCGTCCATACAGTTAATGGAACCTTGTTTTTAACACATGATGTGTGACCATCGCCGTGTGTTTGAATCGGTCGAAAGCATCATTTCCGGCCAGACCGTTTCATAACTTGACACAGTGTGTAGGCTACGTTATAATTCTGAACAGATAAATCTAACTCTCACCAAGTAAATGGCGGCGGAAACAATTACCAAGCTGGTCGAATAAGAAACAAACCGTCTCACGCACCCTACTTTGACCTGTGGGACAAGCTGAACTCAAAGAACTACAAGAATAACAACGGTCAGATAAGGAGCTCAGATAAGTGAAATACGAAAGCGAGTTTTAGTAATGTTCGCAGCCAGGCGGCAACGCCTTCCAAGATCCTGTTTGATCAGCCGCCCGAAATGCGTGGCATAATATGGAAACTTATTTCCATCCATCAGTTCCCGTGTCCTCCTGTGGTAACGGATCTGTCAACAAGAGAGTCGGATCGTACTACTCAAATCGACTATAATCATCGTACAATTATAAACGACCTGTGTATACTGCAAGCGTGTGCACACTTTCACTGTTGGCGTTCCTTTCGGAAACATCGCATCTTGTGTCGCTGCCGTTAAAATAACGTCCAAAAAACTTAAACACGGTGCCCGATAATTACTTTACGGAAAGGTAAGGTGTGATTCAAATACGTCATCGACCTAACAATAACAGATAAACAAAAATATGCCTACGTGCTTACCGACGTGAAAAATTAACATAAAATTATATTTGAATATTCACTCACTCACATTCTCTCTCTCTCTCTCTCTCTCTCTCTCTCTCTTGTACATATTTATATTCACTCACATACAGACTCTCTCTCTCACTCTCTATCTCACCCACACATACAAGTAGTCTATACTCAAACAACACACACACACACACACACACAGAGAGAGAACTAAACTTTGGAATCCTTCCTCGTCATGAAAAGGCTGTATCAGGAACGCCCAAAACGAAAGGTTTACGTCAATAGTCTGACGGTCTGACGTCATTCACTAGCAGACGACTTTTCAAACTTGTCGCTGGCTTAATACCATTTCCAAATGGGAAATCCAATCATTAGTCTGGCTGCTCTCTGGCTCACTTACCAGAATGTCTCGACGTGCCTCGCCCCAGACTAACAAAAGCTCAGTTCAGGCACGTAAACATATCGAACTGAATCGGTGGATTTAGACTTACATTTTTCTAAAATTTTATGAGCAAAGAAATCCACGAAGACAAGCACTAGTCACTGTATGAGTCGGAAGTTTAAAATGCTCCAGTTTGAAAGTTGTTTATTTTATTTGTTTGTTTTTTAACCGATTCTCAAGTGTACAGGTAAGGTAGCGTTCATATTATATGCATATATATATGTATGTGACGTGTGTGTGTGTGTGTGTGTGTGTGTGTGTGTGTGTGTGTGTGTGTGTGTGTGTGTGCACGCGCGCCCGCATGTATGCGTGTGCGTGAGCGTGTTTGTGTGTGTGCATGCACATAAAGGCTCGCGCGCACACACGCACACACACACACACACACACACAGAAACATGAACGCTCACGCGCCAGGGTTTGGTAACAAAACACGCCTGTATTTACAACAAACTGTACACCCGCACCCGCTCTTCAC